>NW_015161988.1:508991-536567 GCF_001447785.1 Gekko japonicus | reverse complement strand
CCCCTCACCCCGGGGAACTGCAATCCCCCGCGATCCCCCCCGAAATGACCTCAGAGAATGGCAAAAAGCAGGCCTGGGGAGTCCACCAATACAGAGCCAGGCTGCTGGGGAAGAGGGCCAATGTCAGGCTTTAAGCCTGACCATATGTCTCCCTCCCACATTGAAGAAGAAGAGGAGGAGGAGGAGATTGGATTTATACCCCACCCTTCAGTACCCAAAGGAGTCTCAGAGCGGCTTACAAACTCCTTTCCCTTCTCCTCCCCACAACAGACACCCTGTGAGGTAGGTGGGGCTGAGAGAGCTCTGACAGAAACTGCTCTTTTTCAAGAACAGCTGTGCCAGAACTATGGCTTGCCCAAGGTCATCCAGCAGGTGCAAGTGGAGGAGTGGGGAATCAAACCCAGTTCTCCTAAATGAGAGTCCACGTACTTAACCACTACACCAAACTGGGAAAACGAACCCCAAAGGGGAGCATTTCTGATCAAGGAAAAGGCACCAGGAAATCTTAGAACCCCCCCCCCTTTTCCCTAATAGAAACAGGCCTCTGTCCACCTTTGTCCCCCTCCCTTGGCATGATTGCTTTTTGTGGCTTAATTAACACACTGGGTGGGATCAAGTTGCCCTATCAACGTTTCCCCATGTTGTCTCCACCGCTTCAAGGATCGCCCTTGCCTGAACATATGAGAACTTTTTAAAAAGCCCTACTGCATCAGACCAGTGGTCCATCTGGTCCAGCAGCCTGCTTCATGCCGTGGACAGCCAGTTGCCCTGGAAGGCCAACAAAGAACAATGGAGGCCAGGGCCTTCCTCTGATGCTGCCTTCTGGAACAGAGGTTTACTGCCTTGGTATATGGAGGTTCTGTTCTACGCTGGCAGTGCACCTGAAACAGGGGACTCTACACCTCTTGCTGTTCCCTCTTGTGCATAGTAAAAACAGCGTCCTTTTACACAACAAAGTTTACAGCATGCACCACCAGTCATTGCTGGCCCCCGCTCACCACATTGTACCCCTTTTGCTGCTTAGGAGCAGGGGTGGCCTTGTCCAGCAGCCGGAGACTGACAAATTTTCCAAAGCAAGCTGGAACCAGCCCTGCATCTGTACGCCATCCAGAGGTCATTTCGGAGGGAGACGCCATCCGATAGTGTGTTATTGTTGAGTCACAACAGTAATTCGCAACCAGATTTTCCTGGTGTGGACAGGCCAATCCGCTTGAGAATGACTACTAAAGCACAATCAAAGAAGAAGAAGAGGAAGAGGAAGAGGAGGAGGAAGAAGGAAGAAGAAGAAGAAGAAGAAGAGAGGGAGGAGGAGGAGGACACTGCATTTATACCCTGCCCTTCACTACCTGAAGGAGTCTCAGAGAGGTTTACAATCTCCTTTCCCTTCCCCTCCCCACAACAGACACCCTGTGAGGTAGGTGGGGCTGAGAGAACGCTTTGAGAACTGCTCTTGAGAGAACACCTCTGAAAGAACTTGTCACTGATCCAAGGTCACACCAGCAGCTGCATGTGGAGGAGTGGGGAATCAAACCTGGTTCTCCCAGATTAGAGTCCACACTCCTAACCACTACACCACCAAACAGGGTGGATCCCATGATGTTTCTCTAGTATGCCTATCTCTGACCCTCATTCCCATATTTTGCTTCCAAACCCTGGCTTGAACCTCACTAGTAGTATCCAAGTCAGTAGCCATCGACACCAACAACTCCCCCTAAGGAACTTTATGTCCCGTTATTTTTGTTTTTGAACCACAACCCAGCAAAAAGCATTCTGGCATACCCCTGGCCAGGGGTCATTTTGTAGAAAAAGAGGTGCAGGAGCTCATTAGCCTAACTCATTAGCATTACTTATTTGCATATGCCACACCCTCAGACATCACCAGAAGTGTGTCAGAAGGCAACACCCACCACTCAGGCTCCACTGGACTGTTATGGATTGCTAGCTATGGGGGGGGGGACGTGGAGATCTGTCCTCGTAGAGAAGGGAGAGCTGGTACCTGAATAAAACTTGGTCTTAAAGGTGTCACTGGACTGTTTTGGACTGGGGGTGGGGGAGGCTCTGCAGCTTACCTGGCTGCTGCTTGCTCTAACTGAGGGCTGCTGGGAGCAGGGGGTGGGGCTTGTTGCATGTGCCCGCCCCCTGGGCTCTTTACTGCCGGAGCTCCGCTCCTGTGCGCTCATGCAGGAAATGACCCCTGCCCCTGGCTAAAGCAGTCACCCTGTGTTCATGCCTGCCCACAAATGACATAGAGAGAGTGGGCGACTCACATGTTTCCATTGCTCATCCCAGGCCCAATGCTCCCTCCATTCACCACAACCGAGCGACGTGGAGTCAGAAGCAGCAGCGGCTCCAAGCAGTGTGCAAACTCAGCCCTGTATTCGGTGTTGATCTGGAAGAAAACTGGTGAGGATGACTGGCCATCCCAAAAGCAGGCTAACTAATAAAGTTTTTCTCCTACAAATGGATAGGACTGTTGGGCACAGGGCTTCCTGTGAAAATGGAAGTCCCTGCGTCAAGTTCTGCCCCCTTCTCTGTACTGCATAATAAACCTGAGCATTATTTGTTTCTCTCCCCTACCAGCAACAACTAACCCTGAAGACTGAAGGTGCATTATGTTGAGACATCTGGGCATAAATTACTTATTACACATCACCCCCCCCGTATGATTATTTTCCCTGTAATCATGAAAAGATTTGATCATCAAAACAGAAATCACTGTTACAGCAAGAATGCAAATTTGCTACAACAGAAACAAGTGTTTTTGATTTCTCTGCAGCCATCAGAATACTATAAGTTGTGAAGCCACTCCCCCCCCCCCTAAAAATGCTCAGAGAGAATAAAGTGGACAGGAAGACAGAAGTCTCCAGAATGCAAGAAGGAAGGGAGGGAGTGTTTGCAGGAGAACTGTGAAGTGCAAATATTCCCACTTTACTCCTGACGTTTCTAACTTGGACCTGCTCATTATGCAAATAAGGCAATACCTCCCCTTACCTTGCTAGTTTGGGACGGCCTCATCCGATGGGGAAGCTTGACAATTTTCTGCAACCTCTCCATCAATTGCTGAAATCAGAGATGTGGATTAGATGGCATCATGGAATTCACTTTCCATTGTAACAAGAGCCATCATGAGTGTATCCGAACAACAACAAAAAAAGGGGCTCAAATGATTTCTGGAAAGATACCCTCCAACAAACTTTGCAGAGGATCCAGCTTGGCGCTCAATGTATTTGCACGAGTGTGTTGCACTCAACCCTGGAATAGGACAGCCCTCTACACAAGAGAAGGGCCTTTTTAGTGGTTCCTGAAAATATAAAGCTGATGCCTTCTGGACCTTTCTGAAACATCTCCTGTTCCAGCGAGGTGGA
The DNA here is from genome assembly GCF_001447785.1 of Gekko japonicus. NCBI lineage: Eukaryota > Metazoa > Chordata > Lepidosauria > Squamata > Gekkonidae > Gekko > Gekko japonicus. Next base: position 533,202 of record NW_015161988.1, on the reverse strand, counting down.
GGTAACTGGAAATGATTCTGTGCTTTGTGGAGGGGGGAATGCTTTGAGGAAGAAGGAAATAGGTCCCAGGAAGAAGAAGAGATTGGATTTATACCCTGCCCTTCACTACCCGAAGGAGTCTCAGAGTGGCTTCCAATCTCCTTTCCCTTCCCCTCCCCACAACAGACACCCTGTGAGGTAGGTGGAACTCCTTCGAGAACTGCTGATGAGAGAACAGCTCTGAAAGAACTTGTGACTGACCCAAGGTCACACCAGCGGCTGCATGTGGAAGAGTGGGGAAATTATCCCAGATTAGAGTCTGCGCACTTAAACACTACACCAAACTGGCGCAGCAGTAGCTGCTGGGGGCCAGGCTGATGGGTTGCACTTACATAGCCTAAATCCAGGAATTCGGCTTTGTTTGCAGAACTCAGAAAAGCAGAGCAGGTCACCAGATGGACCTAGACAGAAAGGCCAAAAGTCACAACTTCCCCCCCAATACAAACATACAGCGTTCCCTTTGATAATTGTAGAAGAAGAAGAGTAGGTTTTTATGCCCCACTTTCCTCTACCCTAAGTGGCTTACAATCGCTTTCCCTTCCTCTCCCCACAACATGCCCCTTGTGAGGTAGGTGGGGCTGAGAGAGTTCTGAGAGAACTGTGACTGGCCCAGGGTCACACCCAACTGGCTTCATGTGGAGGAAGAAGAAGAGTTGGTTCTTATACCCCACTTTTCTCTGCCCTAAGGAGTCTCAAAGCGGCTTACAATCGTCTTCCCTTCCTCTCCCCACAACAGGCACCTTGTGAGGCAGGTGGGGCTCAGAGAGTCCTGAGAGAACTGTGACCAATGTTGCCTGTAAGCTATGGAGCTCTGTAAGCAAAAATTCTACTCTGTGAGCTACTGGCATTAACGTTGTGAGCAGGAGATTTGGCTGCTGCATAAATTAGTTTGCTTGGAGCCATCCTTCCTGAGCTAAGACAAAAAATGTGTGAGCCAGAGACTAAAAACCTGTGAGCTAGCTCACACCAACTCAGCTTAGAGGGAACACTGACTGTGACTGGCCCATGGTCACCCAGCAGACTTCATGTGGAGGAGTGGGGAATCGAACCTGGTTCTCCAGATTAGAGGCAGCCGCTCTCAACCACTACTCCACCCTTGGCAATCAGTGTAGCCCTCCCTGAGATGACATTGAAGAGGAAAACCAGATCTGTTGAATTTCTGCCTCTCACACAACTCCCTGTGTACAGAGTCCCTCCTGCCTTACCTGGAGAGTGGGCAACAGTGATGCCAGGTGGGCGAGCTGCTCCTTGAAAGCCTTCTCTTTTTCTTCATACTGACTGGAAATACCCAAAAGATCACCTTAAAACTGAGATGTAACTATACCACTATTCAGGGCTATTTTTGGGCAGGAACGCACAGGAACGGAGTTCCGGCTGCCTCCCGAGTTGGCCACGCCCAGCAGGAACTCATTAGCATAATAGGCCACACCCAACAGCAGGAACTCATTAGGATTGGCTACATTAGGGATGTGTGGCCTAACATGCAAAGGAGTTCCTGCTACCAAAAAAAAGCCCTGGATTTTGACAACAAACAAGGTAAACAGAATAAGAAGCAAAAGGTTACTTCTGGTAACATGGGGGTGTGGCCTAATATGCTAATGAGTTCCTGCTGGGCTTTGTCTACAAAAAAAGTCCTGCCACTATTCATTTGAGAGCTGTGATAAACCTGACTCTTACAGGGACTATCATGGTTAAGATGTGGTCGGCTTTGCCTTATTGGCACCCGTTTTTAAAAAGCCCATTTTGGGAACTGACAAACCCCACAAAGCACTCAATTCTGTCTGCATGAGGGATAACCCCAAACTTTCTTTTTCCGACACTCGGTCTTCTTGATGCTCCATAAACATCTAATGTTCTACACTGTTGATAGGTGAGGCATACGCTTTCCCCAAGTTAAAAACTGGAGGCGTGCTTCATTCTCACATCTAGAAAAGGTTGGTTTAAAAAAGAAAAGAAAAGAAAAGTATGTCAGGACAGCTCACATTCTGTGTTCTGTAGGAGTCACTGGGCAAAATGTTTCCCCTGCTTGGGGAGGAGGCAGGGACACAGGGATGACTCATGCAGAGATGCAACAGCCAGCCTCCTGAAGGCGGGTTGTTCTGCCGCATCTATGCTGACTCACTGGCGAGGACCATGCTTGTCCCTCTCCTACTCATCAACGCACAGCGTTCTGCTTTACTGTCAAAATATGTGCACGCTGCAAAGACTGAAAGCTATCAGGGCCAAAACCAGAGGAGACAGGAGATCAGTGATGAAGAAGGCTGGGTATAAGTGAAGTAAATGAATAAGCGAACTGGGGAGATTTAAATGGCCCATAAGAGTTGTCCTCATTCCCTTAAAGTGATTCGTCTATTATGGTCCTCCCCCACTTCTTGCTTCTCTGTGTCTTTAAATGTGTAACTGTTCTGAGCTATTTCCATAGGCATGCTCAGTTCCTAGGACCTTGCTGCTTCTTTTCAGTGGATCCGATCTTGCAAGAGTGAACAGCTGGCTATTAGAGCTTCCCACCGTCCAGGGACTTGGAGGTAAACAAAACCCAAAAGATTTGTCTCTGTGTGTGCCCCCCCCGTAATGCCTTTAATTTCAATTTAATTTTGGAAATGGTTTATTGCAGTTTTTAAAATAGGGGACATTATTTGATATTGTTATTGCAGGTTTTTATAAAATATTCATATGCATTTTGCTCTTGAGTATGAAACAAAGAATTCTTTCAGCTTGAATACTGTGGTGCAATATTACAGGTAGGCTGCAATACCCAGGCAGTAATTCAGGAAATCTGTCCTTATGGGTAACCACTTTAATCTCTGAGGAGGCCCTTCTGAAAAAGACTTCTGGCTTGCTTTCTATTTATGTGTGTTGCTTTGCAATTTTTGACGATGTAGAGTTTATTCGTTGGTGGATATGCTGCTTTTTCCAAATTGTTGACATTTGATGTTGCATTTGTCCTCCCAACTGAGATTTGATGCAGTACACTCATTGATGACTGGTGCTGATATGCTCTCATGTGGGTGTTTTACTGTTGGATGGATTGAGCTAGTGGTCTTTGATCCATAGGATAAGGACTCTTGGGTGGGTCATGAAGTTCCACCTGCTGTGTCATGAGCCCCTCTAGAGCTGCCATGTTTCCCCAGCTTCTTGGAAAGACTTGCTGCTAATGTGCATGCATCAAACTGCTCTTTGCACATGTAGAGAGAAGAACATGATGACTAATCAATGTCTGATGACTAATCAATGTCGGCTTAGAAGAGGGGGGTGGGGTGCAATGGGAAATTCTACCACTTATCTGCATTGAGTTTGGTTAGTTCACTACTGTTCCTAATGGATGACACAACAGAATATGCTGCCCTTAGAGAAGCCTTCCTGGTTGTATCTCTGCATGAGTCACCGCTCAAAGGTTCTCTCTGTCCGCTCCTGTCTATCTATACAAAGTGGGATCTTGAGGGAGCATATGTATTACCCTTTCACATGATTTTTGGGTAATTATGAAGCGTGCCCTTAATTCAGGAGAAAAAGTCTCTCCCTGCTGTCCAAAATTTTGGGAGATTGTGCTAGAAGTTATAATTAATGCTGACACTAGAGGGCGCTCACATGATTTTTGGGTAATTATGAAGCGTACCCTTAATTCAGGACAAAAAGTCTCTCCCTGCGTCCAAAATGTTGGGAGATTGTGCTAGAAGTTATGATAATTAATGCCAACACTAGAGGGCGATGTTGCTTCCCAGTTGCATGGGAGCTTCTAAAGTGTGACTTCTCAGGAATAGGCAGCAAACTGAACAGATCACTTGTGATTTCTGAACAGATCACTCATATTGTGAATGGAGTTTATACCTCACCAGTTGGATAATGGCTGCAAGACTGGGTTGCTGGAGTCTGTGCTATTATTTATTTCGTTGGCATACAATACTATGGGCAAAACAAGGCAGTACCCAGCCCCAAGCAGCTAACGATCTAAATCTGGGAAGGAAAGGCAGTCAAGGGGCATCAATCAACAGAAGGCCTCTGTTACTCCTTTGCCCCCAAACCTACCCTTTCCATGAATTCTTAGTCACCACTCTCTGGTGTTAAGTCTTCCTTCAACAGGTAAAGGCTTCCTCCCATGGAAAATGACTTTTTCTGGAGAGAATACCCCTTCTTTTTTTAAAGGAAGCCTTTCTCTGTTGGAGAAAGGGACTCAGGAGATCCAACACCCTGGTTCTCTCCACAACACAGAATCAAAAGAAGAAGAAGAGAAGAGATTGGATTTATACCCCGCCCTTCACTTGGAGTCTCAGAGCGGCTTACAAACTCCTTTCCCTTCCCCTCCCCACAACAGACACCATGTGAGGTGGGTGGGGCTGAGAGAACTCAGACACAGACTGCTCTTTTTCAAGGACAGCTGTGCCAGAGCTTGTGACTGATCCAAGGTCACATCAGCAGGTGCAAGTGGAGGAGTGGGGAATCAAACCCGGTTCTCCTAGATTAGAGTCCGCACACTTAACCACTACACCAAAGCTGAAGTAAATGGAACAGACATGCATTTTCCCCTCTTCTTTATCCCCAAATCCCTTCCCCCAAGTCAGATTTTACACTGCAACTTCCTTGGGGCAGGAACCTGCCCCCTTGTACTCGGTAATGGAGAGATGGATCTACATAGATAAATAATGGAGGTGCCGTCTTGAAGAGTTGTATTTTTAAAAATTTTATTAATTCCCTTGCTTTCTCCCCAACGGGGACCCAAAGTGGCTGACACGATTCTCCTCTCCTCCATTTTATCCTCACAACAACCCTGTGAGGCAGGTTAGGCTGAGAGTGCGTGACTGGCCCAAGGTCACCCAGTGAGCTTCCAGTGAACTTTCATGGCGCAAGCGGAGATTCGAACCTGGATCTCCCAGATCCTAGTCTGACACACTTAACTACTACACCACACTGGACTTCTGTCTCTCTGGTGACACCCAGGAAATAGCTGGGCAATTTTCTTTATTTGCAGTAGAAATAAGTTTGTATAAGCCCACGGGAAACCAGGCAGAATTCCTGCTAAGGAACGCCTTCTTACCTTTGGACCACTTTTAAAAGCATCTTCTTCCTTTCCGCCAACCTGTCCTGCAAAGAAGTGGGGGGAAAGGTAATAAACACCTTGACAAGATGACTGCTCACAGGGAGGCTCTCTGTTTACTCTTTCATGGTCTTGGACGGAGCATCCCTTGATGATCTACCAGAAATGAGAAACCCTAGAAAACGCTAGCCCTACTTTCTTTATTCTACTCCCAGGAAGCCCCAAGAAAAGAGAGCCAGTGCTGTCTTGCTGCCCTCACTCTGTGAGGATTAATTTCACAACCTTGAGGGCTAGAAACTTGAATTTAAGTTCAAAGCAGATTGCTGATTTCTTTATGCTGGTGCAAAATGCAGCTGTGAAATACAGAGAAGTAGTCTGCCACCTGGAGGCGAACTTTGAGTGTAACTTCAAGGTGAACTTTATGACGAACGTGAAAACCAAGAGGACTGGGCAGGCTCTCCAACAGTAGGGAGCAGTCCCCAAAGTTAAACAAAAAGCATTAATGAAAGAAAGAGGCAACCAAAAAAGAGAGGGTGGAGGAAGGGGGAAATACTCTAGGAGTGCGGGTGAATTTGAGTCTAGCGTGTTCACATGCTTACGCTTGCAAGGTATGATGCTTTACCTGAAAACCAGCTAAACTCAACAAAGTTTAGTTCCCAGCTCTTTCTAAAGCCCCGACATGGAGATTGGTCTTTGGGCCAGTTCGATCCATATCTCCATTACGAACCTATTTTGAATGCCAGAACTCAGACTTGGAGTTTTCTGTACAATAAAAAAAGCCAGTCCTCAATATTCTGTCTCTCTGTTGTGAAGGAAGGCTTAACCAGGGCAGATGACCAGGCCTCTCATTCCCTCCATACAATGCAAACTGCAAGCTTGTACAGCCTCAGTTTGACTTGGGGCAGTGCAGAGAAAGGGAGATTGGGTCAGTGTTCCTGCTAAGCTGAGTTAGTGTGAGCTAGCTCACAGCTTTTTAGCCTCCGGCTCACGCATTTTTGTCTTAGTTCAGGAAGGAGGGCTCCAGAGCATTTATGCAGTGGCCAAATCCCTCGCTCACAACTTTTAATATCAGGAGCTCCCAAGGTAGAATTTTTGCTCACAAGACTCCATAGTTTAGAGGGAGCATTGGACTGGGTTTAACCCTACAGCTTCCACTGTAGGCCCTGCCCTGCTATTACCATTTTAAAAGAGGGAATGGCATGTCCTTTCTTTTAAAAACCACATATTTTGTTCTTGCGCTAATAGCAGTGGGTTTCCCCCCCCCCCAAATATGGAAACCACGGTTAAAAGGTTAACCCCCTGTCCCTTCCCTGCATGACGCAGAGGCAAAGCGAGGCTGCAGGGACCTACAATTTGCTCCATTGAGATCTTTCTTCTTTGAAACAGAGCCCAAGGTTGGGGGGCAGGCTATGCAAATACAGCTGGCTTGATTTGCAATGGGTAAGCATCACCAGAGGAACTGCGGTGGCTCAAGTGGTTAAGATGCTGAACTGCAGGCTGTGGAAGGTCGGTAGTTCAGCAGCTTGAGACCCGGGTGCTGCATGACAGAGTGAGCGCCCGTCTCTAGTTCCAGCTCCTGCCAACCTAGGAGGGCTCCACTTTGCTATCTTCCCATTTAAACAATGGTTGCCATTCACATCTATGGGAGGGGGAAGTAAACCATTACAATTGGGGATGTTGAGGGGAAGGCAAAAACTGTCTTCCCTGTTGAGGCTGCACGGCCCCTCCTTCCCTGAAGGGGTCCCACAGGGGATGGCTTCTGGGCACAGACCGACACACGAGCACACAGATGCCCCTGGCTCTTGGCAAGATGAAAACCCTCCTCCTACTCACCCACCATAATGGGTTTTGTGCAAGGAGATAATAAAGGGATTTCTCTGAGCACCTGTTGCGTGCCTTCCTTTCACAGCTAAACCATCCTAACCCGCCCCACCCCAATCTGGTGTTTAGGGGGAGGCATTTCACCCATGTGACCGAGTCTCCAACATCTATCTTACTAGGAGATAGTGGCAACTTGGACTTCTGACCACTCCTCACCTGCATGTTACTGAAGAGTGAGTTGATGGCTGTCTCCTCTTCATCTGCACTGTTGCGCACCTCCTCGATCATAGCTTTGAGGAGCACGATGGCCTCTCGCGTGGAAGTCTGCAGCTCTTTCACAGCCTGGGCAGTGCATTAACACAGACAGAAGGGTTTTTTTGTGTTAAAAGAAGAAGAAGAAAAGAAGATATTGAATTTATACACCGCCCTTCACTTGGAGTCTCAGAGCGGCAAACTCCTTTCCCTTCCCCTCCCCACAACAGACACCCTGTGAGGTGGGCGGGGCTGAGAGAACTCTGACACAAACTGCTCTTTTTCAAGGACAGCTGTGCCAGAGCTTGTGACTGACCCAAGGTCACATCAGCAGGTGCAAGTGGAGGAGTGGGGAATCAAACCCGGTTCTCCCAGATTAGAATCCGCACACTTAACCACTACACCAAACTTGCAAGGACAGGGAAATGAGACGGCAGCATGAGGGCTTCACAACGCTCACTCCCATTAGCAGATCGGCCTGGTCTACAGATTCCTCCTGGATTTCTACATCCTCCTCCCTGTTTATATCATTGCTGGGGCTTCTCTAAAAGCACATTGTGGCAGGAGCAAAATGGGCTTTGCACGAGCTGAGCTTACTGGTCAAGCCACAGTTCTTTGCCAGAGCATCAGCTACGCATTCCCTTGGGAATGAGACCTGCTAATACAGACGTATGCAGCTATGAAGCATGATTCTGCCTGGGGAGTTAGAGCACAGAGAACACAATAACTACAACAAATACTTAAGAGCCTATAACAAGGGATTGGTTCTTAATGAGAGGTCACGCGCCCCTCCCTAAACAAGTGATCTAAAAATGGGGGGGGCATTCAGAGCTTTTGGAGACAGATGTGGGGACATTTAGGATTTTAGGTCGTCTCTTCCCCCACTTGCAATGGCTTCTGACACCCACTAGAGCAGAGCTATGCTTAGTGCTCATCCTGCACAAATCTTTTCTACATCAGATTTGGACGTGCTGCTGTTTCTGTACGGCCCCAGGGAGCCACTGTTAGGGGGAAGGGGCATGGCTCAGTGGTAGAGCCTCTGCCTGGTAATGCAGGAGGTCCCAGGTTCAACCCCCCGGCATCTCCAGTTGAAAGGAGCAGGCAGCAGGATCAGGGCTATTTTTGGTTTATATTTAGGATTTTTGGCTCCAATGTGCATCACCTTGCACTTGGCCACATTGAACCCCATTTGCCATGTTGACGCCCACTCGCCCATCCTTGACAGATCCCCTTGGAGTGCCTCACAATCCTCACTGGTTTTCACCACCCTGAACAACTTTGTATCATCCGCAAATTTAGCCACTTCACTGCTTACTCCCATCTCCAAATCATTAATGAACAAGTTAAAAAGCAGTGGACCAAGTACTGATCCCTGCGGTACCCCACTGCTTACCACCCTCCACTGAGAAAATTGCCCACCTACACTCACTCTCTGTTTTCTATGAACTAGCCAGTTTTTGATCCATAAAAGGACTTGTCCTTCTATCCCATGATTTTTGAGCTTACTTAGGAGCCTTTGATGAGGAACTTTATCAAAAGCTTTCTGGAAGTCAAGGTAAATAATATCTATTGGATCCCCCTTGTCCACATGTTTGTTCACCCCCTCAAAGAACACTAACAGGTTAGTGAGACAAGATCTTCCCTTACAGAAACCGTGCTGAGTCTGCCTCAATAGGTTTTGTTCATCTATGTGCCTACTAATTCTTTCCTTAATAATGGTTTCCACCAATTTACCCGGTATCGACGTCAGACTGACTGGCCTGTAATTTCCCGGATCTCCTCTGGAACCCTTTTTAAAGATGGGAGTGACATTAGCTACCTTCCAATCCTCAGGAATGGAGGCAGATTTTAAGGAAAGATTACATATCTTTGTCAGGAGATCTACAAGTTCACATTTGAGTTCTTTCAGAACTCTCGGATGTATGCCATCTGGGCCTGGTGATTTTTCAGTTTTTAAGTTGTCTATCAGTTTTAGGACCTCCTCTCTCGTCACCTCAATCTGACTCAGGTCTTTCAACACCCCTCCTGAAATCAGTGGTTCTGGAGTGGGCAAGCACTTCTCATCTTCCACAGTGAAGACGGAGGCAAAAAATGCATTTAGCTTCTCAGCCATTTCCCTATCATCCTTCAATACTCCTTTTACCCCTTGGTCGTCCAAGGGCCCCACTGCCTCCCTGGCTGGTTTCCTGTTTCTAATGTATTTGAAGAAAGTTTTATTGTTGGTTTTTACGTTTTTTGCTATATGCTCCTCATATTCCCTTTTTGCCTGCCTGACCTCAGACTTGCATTTTATTTGCCATAGCCTGTGTTCCGTTTTATCAGCCTCACTGTGACTAGCTTTCCACTGCTTAAAGGAATTCTTTTTACTTTTTACAGCCTCCATTACTCTGTTTGTTAACCATGCAGGCTTTTTCCTATACCTGTTTGTGCCTTTCCTAACCTGCGGAATATATATTTTTTGAGCTTCTAGGATCGTAGTTTTAAATAGATCCCAAGCTTCCCCAATTGTTTTGACCCTTTCTACTTTTCCTTTCAGTTTCCTCCCCACGTGTCCCCTCATATCAGAGAAATTACCCCTTTTAAAGTTAAAAATGGTTGTGTGAGTCTTTTTGGCCAATTCTCTATTTGTACAAATGATGAACTCAACAACATTATGATCACTGTTTCCAAGCGGTGCAATCACTTTTACATCTCTCACCAGGTCTTGAGTGTTACTTAGGACCAAATCAAGGATCGCCTCTCCCCTGGTAGGTTCCGTGACCATCTGCTCCATAGCACAGTCATTTAGAGTGTCTAGAAACTCAATCTCTTTTTCCCGGCTAGAACACATATTGACCCAATCAATGTGTGGGTAGTTAAAATCACCTATTATTACACAGTGTTTTTGTCTAGTTGCTATCTTTAAGGCATTCATCATTTTATAATCCTCCTCTATCTTTTGATCTGGTGGGCGATAACAAACTCCCAGTGTTAAGTTTCCTTTTGGCCCCCCTATTTCAACCCATAGAACTTCCAGAAGCGAATCCAATTCACTTAGCCTCTCAATCTTTCTAGACTTTATACCCTCTCTGACATACAGAGCTACCCCACCTCCAACCCTTCCCCCCCTATCCTTCCGATATAATATATAACCGGGAATCACTGTGTCCCACTGATTTTCCTCATCCCACCAAGTTTCAGAAATACCCACAATGTCTATTTTTCCCTCCCTCACCAAGCACTCCAACTCCCCGATTTTACCTCGGACACTTCTAGCATTTGTATAGAAACAGCTGTAATTTCCCTTACAAGTTAAGCCTGCATCCTTCCTCTTGCTATCTCGAGTCGTTGTCCGGCAGTCCATGTCACCAGCCATGGCCTCTGTGGACAATTTCAATCCACCTCCCTGTAGAAAAGCAACAGGTACCCCCTCATCTCTCTGAGATGAGCCAACCCGAACCAGAGACTTTTCATCTCCTGTCGGCTTTCCCCCAATATTCAGTTTAAAAGCTGCTCTGCCACCTTTTTGATTTTAAGCGCCAGCAGCCTGGTTCCTTCTTGGGACAAGTGGAGACCGTCTCGCCTGTACAGCTCCCTCTTGTTCCAAAAAGTATCCCAGTGCCTAACAAACCTGAACCCTTCCCCCCTACACCATCGTCTCATCCACGCATTGAGACTCCTGATCTCTGCCTGTCTCTCCGGCCCTGCGCGTGGAACAGGTAGCACTTCTGAGAAGGCTACCTTGGAGGTCCTGGACCTAAGTTTCCTGCCCAGCAGCCTAAATTTCTCCTCCAGGACCTCACGACTGCATTTCCCCACATCGTTGGTGCCGACATGCACCACGACCACTGGCTCCTCCCCAGCACTATCTACCAGCCTATCTAAAACACGCGTAATGTCCGCTACCTTCGCACCAGGCAGGCAAGTCACCATACGGTCAGTACGCGGGTTTGCCACCCAGCTGTCTACCTGCCTAAGGATCGAATCACCCACTACCAAGAGCCCCCCTCCCACCCTGCTCAGGGATGGTTGCAGAAGGTTTTCATCCTTCCATTTGGCTCAAAATCTGGTGCTTCTGAGCGGATAACCCCAAGGGTCCAGTGGCATATTACAAAGTCCTCGTGTCTGCTAGGGAACAATAGAAGGACCATCAGATTGCATGTGCAATGGGAGTTTTGTGTCTCCCAAACACACACCAGCTCTTTTCTGTTTGTGTGACTGCAGCCGGCAGGGAGACGGGCAATGCTCCCTCTAAGCTGTGGAGTCTTGTGAGCAAAAATTCTACTTTGTGAGCTCCTGGCATTAAAGTTGTGAGTGAGCCATTTGGCTGCTGCATAAATTAGTTTGCTCTGGAGCCCTCCTTCCTGAGCCAAGACAAAAATGTCTGAGCCGGAGGCTAAAAAACTGTGAGTTAGCTCACATAACTCAGCTTAGAGGGAACACTGGAGACAGGCATTTTAGCCCCTCCCCTCCGCATCCTCAAACAGCCCCAAGGGCGCCACTGTTTGCTCTTTGTAAAAATCACAGCTACTTACATGGCTACATGTAAGTTTCACAACGGAACCAAGAGCGGCTTTGCAGTGCGCAGACGGACCCTGTGTGTTCGCACCACATCTCTTTTTAGAGTGAATAACTGTTCGGTTCTTCCATGGATTTTGTTCCCTCCCAGATGCTTCCTTAATTTTCTATAAGTTACAACAGCCCGGTTTCCAAAGTTCTTTTTGATAAAGAAGATGCCGCTGAGGTTCCCTGCTGTCTGAAAACTCTGCCCTGGCCCCCTCCCCAGCTGTCCCTTATGCTTAAAGACACCATTTGCCCACTTATAGCAGGAGGCCTCCGGGTAGTTAAGCCCTCCCTTCTGCCCTTACTCCTCTGAGCTGCGGGAGAAAAGGCCCAGCCCAAAAATGATGCCCGGTGATCTGTGGCATCCAGGGCTATTTTTGGGCAGGAACGCACAGGAACGGAGGAGTTCCGTCTGGCTCCCAAGTTGGCCACGCCCAGCAGGAACTCATTAGCACAATAGGCCACACCCAACAGCAGAAACTCATTAGGATTGGCTACATTAGGGGTGTGTGGCCTAACATGCAAAGGAGTTCCTGCTACAAAAAAAGCCCTGGGTTTTGACCACAAACAAGGTCAACAGAATAAGAAGCAGAAGGTGGGCGTGGCTGGATGACCACACTTCTGGTAACATGGGTGTGTGGCCTAATGTGTTAATGAGCTGTGCTGTCAGGGCTGTGGCCTAATATGCTAATGAGTTTCTGCTGTTGGGTGTGGCCTATTATGCTAATTAGTTCCTGCTGGGCTTTTTCAACAAAAAAAGCCCTGGTGGCATCCCATCTGCCTAAAAACCTGGATGTGACATCAACACGTTGGGTGACACTCTGGCCATCCCCCAAACCTCCATGGTAAGTACCAAGCAGTCCGGCATCCTTAGGCCTACCCTGGCCTTCTGGAACTGCGGGCTGTCTTTATTTCTCACTCTTTATTTATTTCTCACTCAAAAAGCTCACACACTTTTTGCCTGCCTCCTTTGTTCTGAGCTGTCACGGAGTAACTGCATTTTGCATACATCACTGCCCCCCCACAAATTTTCCCCTGTCCCCCCCCCTCTTCTGCAAGCTCTTCAGGACAAGGACCTCCCTCGCTAAGGGTGATTCTGCATCTAGCATTTGCTCCACATTTTCTCAACTGGGAGGATAAGGTGCAGCTCAAAACCACATCCGAAGACCTGGGGGCAGCGCCCGTGCTGACTGCAAAGTCCCCCCTGAACGGCCATAAATCTATGCAGAATGTACCATAAAACCTGATGATAAAAGAAAGTGAAAGTGGCATGCAGTGTGGAGGGTACCATAAAATCCAGTGATCAAAGGAAGGGAAAACGGCATGCAAGACAGAAGGGAATTTCTGTTCCAATGTGGGTTTCATAAAACAACGGAGGGAAAAGCCAGTGCAGAATCACCTTATATCTACTTTTGCTTATGGTGGGCCATGCCACATCTATCGCTAGTTAGCTAGTCAGGAGGAAAAAACCATTTCTGTTCCAATGTGGGTTTCGTAAAACAACTGAGGGAAAAGCCAGTGCAGAATCACCCTCTATCTACTTTTTATTATGGTGGGCCATGCCACATCTTTCGCTAGTTAGCTAGTCAGGAGAAAAAAACCACTCACACTGGCATGTCCCGGAAGCAGTTAATGCACAGCATGGATTTTTTCTCCGTGGAGAACATGATGTAGAGCTCTTCATGAAGTGCTGGAAGAGATAGAAATCAATCATCCATAGTGCAGGGAAAGGGTGACTTTTGTGCTCTTTGAATTTATTAAAAATGTTGCTTTAAGTGCTCTTGAGTTGGCACTTCTACTTAAGAACACCAATACAGTTTTGTTGGGTCACCCCAAGACCCACTATCTTTGTGAGAATCCCACCAGCCCACAGATGCTAGGTGGTCTGTGGGAAATTTGGCCAGTGGACCACCAGTAGCTCATGGAGGATGCTTTTGGTCCCTCCCTGTCCTTAAGGATGGAGAGTATACAGCAAAGTGACAAGTTCTGCTTATAGCAGAGGAGGAATGTGTGGGGATCACATACGGCATTTCTTGTGGATGTCTTTAGTGCGCTTGGTCAGGGAGACAATCTCATGGCGGGAGAACATCTTGGCTTTATGGGTATCCTCACGGCATTTGGCACAGAGGGGCTGGTTGCAGGTATTGCAGAAGTACATGGTGTCCAAGTCCTAAGACAGGGGGTTAGAAAGCAAAACTCATTGGCTGGGCTGAATGCATTGGCAGGACACTTTCTCCAAAGGGCAACTAGAATAAACAGGTAGGTGAGCTAAGTGGATATTGGATGTCATGCACTACACTGATACTTTTCAAAAAGCATTAAATTATGCAATGCTCCTGTTTGGGACGTGTTTGTAAGGTGGTCAGCAAAACTATCAGCTCGCCCAGAGGCTTAGTGTGGGCAACAGGCCAGGCAGACTGACATGTGGCTTCTCACTGTCTTGTGTCTACAGCTTATCTCAGTACAAGTTCGCTTCATACTTAAGACAAGGTCGTTTTCTTTTCCAGCTAGAGCCCAAAAGTCCACCCATAACACACCTTGCCTTTAAAGAAGGTGAACTTCTCCTTAAAGCTGGAAAATGTCCTGATTTTCAAAAAGGCATCAGTGACAGGTGCTGTCCCCCCAAAGTGGGAGTTCTCTCTGCTCACTAAAGATTCAGGGTGGATTTTTTTCCCAAGACTAATATTACCCTTACACCTTGGACTGAGACTGTGGAGAGAGGGGGCTTTAGACCCCCTCTCTGCACTGTTTTCCAAATCTGCAATGAGCTGGGGGACTCTATCTGCCCTGTTGGGGAAATGGGGAGCCCTCAATGGAGCAATTTTAAAAAAATATTTTATTTCATTTATACCCTGTCTTTGTCCCCAGTGGGGGGGACTGCAAATAGCTTACACCCTTCTCCTCCATGTTATTCTCACAACAGCCCTGTGAGGTAAGTTGGGCTGAGGAAGTGTGACTAGCCCAAGGCTATCCAGCAAGTTTCCGTGGCAGAGCAGGGAATCAAACCTGGGGTCTCCCAGATCCTACTCAGACACTACACCACACTGGTTCACAGCACAGCCCAGTGCTGTAATTTGTTGGGAAAATAGTACTGTGGGGAGGCTTAAACCCCTTTCTTCCCCCCCCCCCATGTTCCACAGTGCCATTTGAAATCGGGGCCCTGCATGCCTGGGAATTCCCTGCAGGGGTCTGGACTTTCTATCGAATGTGTCCCTGCGAGTTCCTGTGGTGGGCCACCTGGATATGACGTGAGGACTGTCTGTGTTATGCTTAGTTAGGCCTTCATAAGCTTCCTGCTGCCCCAGCGGGGCTTTGAGCCTGGGTCTCCTGCAACGAAACCCAGGCCAGCTCTGAGCTTGCCGCACCGGAGCCTGGGAAAAGAGCTACGCGGCTACCTGCTTCTTGCACTGAAGGTCGCAATTTGCACACTGCGCTTCCTCCTCGCAGTCCCCAGAGCTGTCCACCACCAGGAACTTGAGGAGCCGGTCCTCGGGGGGCAGGCCGCTCCCTTTCACGATGGACTGGTGCCTGTGACAGGAAAAGGCAAGCTAGAGATGGCACCTGGGCCTTCATGCATGCATGCAAGCAAAAGGAAAAGACAGAAAGACCCAAAATTCCCAGCCTAGGTATGTCTCCTTGGAAGTAAATTCTACTTTGCTACATGGAGCCAATCACTCAGGTGACCACACTGCAGCCACTGGATCTGTGCAATGCACCTTCCAAGTGCCAATGGGGACTCCTCAGTCATTACAGGTGTTAACTCTTTCTCTCTCTCTCTTGGTCAATACCTCTCATGTCAAGTCTGACTTATGGTGACTCCTGGCGGGGTTTTCGTGGCAAGAGACATTCAGAGGTGGTTTGCCATTGCCTGCCTCTGCGTAGCGACCCTGGTATTCCTTGGCAGCCTCCCTTCCAATTAATGACCAAAGCCGACCCTGCTTAGCTTTCAAGATCTGATGAGATCAAGCTAGTCTGGGCTATGCGGGCCAGGGCACAGGTGTCAACTAGTGCTGCAGAAACTAGAGGAATGAGCCGTGGCTGCTCTTCTGAATGGTCTCTTGTGCCTTACTTTGAAGTGTGCATCGTGACCTCGCACTCGGGCCTTTCGTAGCCCACTCGACCCTGCCCTGCCGTTTATTTTTTTCCAGCACTTCAGATATAAATATCTGCACAGCGAGGGCTCACTGCAGGGAGGGATGGGCAACCGATGGGCAACAGGGGCAGCTTTCTCAGGCCCCATGCTTGGGGGCCTAGCTGCCCACTGCTCTACTTTCTCAAAGGAAGGGAAGAAAGAAGAAGAGGGAGCTCTTGCTGCTGCTTCCCCCTGGGCCATCTGGGGCTTGGGCAGATGGCTTCCAGCAGCAGCAGCAGCAGTGGGTGCCGCTCACCTCGCATGGGGCGAGGGCCACTCCTTGTTGGGTCCTAGAAGGGGTGGTGTTGGCCCCAGAATCACTACGGCAGTGCCTGATTGCGTGCATCTGACAAAGCCGACTCTGGTCTAGCAAACCTGATGCAACAGACTTGCTTCCGCGTCAGGCTGTCAGTCCGTCTTCCTGCTGCGGCTCTCACAGGGCCCCAGGAGAAGGCTTTAAGGTGCCACATGCCACCCGTTTAAGGAGCTGCGGTGGCTCAAGGGGTTAAGACGCTGAACTGCAGGCTGTGGAAGGTCGTGCCGCATGACGGAGTGAGCTCCCGTCTCTCGTTCCAGCTCCTGCCAACCTAGCCGTTCGAAAGCAAGAAATTGCAAGTAGATGAATAGGGACCACTTCAGTGGGAAGGTAACAGCGTTCCGTGCGCCTTGGTGTTTAGTCAGGCCGGCCACATGACCACGGAAACGTCTTCGTACAGCGCCGGCTCTTCGGCTTTGAAACGGAGATGAGCACCGCAACCCTAGAGTCGGACTCGACTGGCTTTCGAGCAAGGGAACCTTTACCTTTTAAGCCACCTGTTTAATTTTTTTACCGCAACAGATTGAAATGACTGTGTGCATGTGTGCTAAGTCCCTTCAAATAGCTTCCGACCCATGGCAACCCTATGAATTAACGTCCTCCAGAACGTCCCGTCCTCCACAGCCTTGCTCAGGTCTTGCAACCGGAGGGCCCGTGGCTTCCTAGATGGAGGAGTCCATCCCTCTCACGTCCGGTCTTCCTCTTTTCCTGCTACCTTCAACTATTTCCTGGCATCATTGTCTTTTCCAGTCATTCTTCTCTTCTCATCATGTGACCAAAGTGGGATAGCCTCAGTTTAGTCATGTTAACTTCTAGGGTGAGTTCAGGCTTGATTTGATTTAAAGGTAAAAGGTAAAGGTTCCCTTGCTCGAAAGCCAGTCGAATCCGACTCTAGGGTTGCGGTGCTCATCTCCGTTTCAAAGGCAAAGAGCCAGCGCTGTCCGAAGACGTTTCCGTGGTCATGTGGCCGGCATGACTAAACACCAAGGCGCACAGAACACTGTTCCCTTCCCACCGAAGTGGTACCTATTTATCCACTTGCAATTTCTTGCTTTCGAACTGCTAGGTTGGCAGGAGCTGGAACTAGAGATGGGAGCTCACTCCGTCATGCGGCACCCGGGTCTCAAACTGCTGAACTACTGACCTTCCACAGCCTGCAGTTCAGCGTCTTAACCACTTGAGCCACCGCAGCTCCTTGATTTGATTTAGAACCCCACTTATTTGTCTTTTTGGCGGTCTGTGGTCCCCGTAAACCTCTCCTCCGACACCAGTGACTGCTTCTCTGACATTCCTATTGGGAATAACCATGCTTTAAAAGGTTCACATAGCTGAGCCAGGATGCTTTTCCTCTGAATTAAAAAACTAGAGACACACACTTTATTGAATGACAAGAAGGTTTGGTTTAGTGCGTGGGAGAAGCATAAGCTGTTCTGCTGTGGTTTTGTGTTGTTTTTTTTAAGAAAAAGATCAGCCGGAGATATATCACTATAACACTATAGAGATACATTTAGCAATTTTTTAAAAAACCCCGTCAAAGTTCTTTGGCAGCAAGGGAAGGGGGGAAATGGTGGATGCAACAAACTAAAGGATGAAGAATTTCACAAGGGGGATGCTCTGTTGCACAGGCATTTGTCATAGCAGCAAGCAGGGTTGCCAGGTGGGCGATGGAGGGACTTACCAGGAGAAAGAGGAAGGCCCAGGCCACGTTGCCAGCACTGCACAGGAAGTGACGTCATCACGAAACAGGTTCTACCATAGAGGGTTTGCCCAAATACCAGAGTGTCACCCAGACATCGCTGGTGTGATGACATCACTTTCTGTGTGGTGCCAGCAACATGGTCTGGGCTTTCCTCTTTCTCCTGGTAAGTCCCCCCACTGGCCAGCTGATTGGTGGTGGGTGGGAGGCATGGCCTGGGGTCAGGGGACCCCTGCCTCCACCAGGAGGTCTGGCAACCCCATCAACAAGTCCACATTGGGAAAACGTCCCTATGTTGAAACCAAACCATGTGCAATTTTTCTGCTGTTTCTCACGAGCGGGACATAAAGTGGCTTACGCTGTTCTTTACATCAATTTTATCATTACAACAACCCTGCAAGGTAGGTTAGGCAGAGAGAGAGATAGAGAGAAAGAGAGAGACTGGCCCAAGGTCACCCAGCTGTTGGGTATTACAAGTTGAAAACACTCAGTATATCTGGGGTTAAATGTTTGTTTATGTTACTCACAGGAAGTCACATGTTTCTCATGTAACCAATGTTCTTTAGATGTAGGAAGCCCGGGAATTTTCTCCCTGATCTAGGGATTTGATTGGGACTAAAGTGTCGAGGTGTATTACCATTTTATGGCTTCTCTTCTCGTCTTTGTTTTGGTGTTCTGAAGAACAAGAAGAGTAGCCATACTCTCTCTCTTCTAGTTTTGTCTTTGTAGAGTAAGGATGTAGCCGATTTAGCTCTGTTGTTATTTTCATCCCAGTTACCCTTCCCCATGCTAGAATTTAGTAAAAACTTTATGCTTTAATCACACATGGACTCTGAGTCTGAATTATTTTACTCTGGCTCTGCTGGACTATCTTATCTCTGCTAAATACCATTTTTTCAATATCTCACTATCACCCAACAGGAACAAATCGCAGTATGATTGCCGTGTGACCACAGCCATAGCCCCTTCCCAAAGGCACAGGAAGCTGCCTTATACTGAATCAGGCCTTCAGTCCATCAGAGTCAGTATTGTCTACTCAGACTGTCAGTGGCTTTTCCAGGGTCTCAGGCAGAGGCCTGTCACATCACCTGCTACCTGGTCTCTTTAACTGGAGATGCCGGGGACTGAACCTGGGACCTTCTGCATGCCAAGCACAGGCTCTACCACTGAGCCACAGCCGCCACCCCCATTGGCTAGTCAATTATTCTATCTTAAGAGTCCTAGAAAACATCTCTAAACTTTCCGAAACGGGAGCCAGGTTCCCTTTCCACAGTCTTCTCCGTAGTGTCATTCACACCAGTAAAAAATAAATAAAAATGCATGGTTATTAATTAAACTTGCTTCCACCGCCAGCAACCATGGATCTTGTGTCATGTAAAAGATGACTGCGATGGAACGAAGTCATTTATCTTACGGAATACAACTAAAAAATTTTTCCCCTCCAGTCATAGTTGACTTATGGCGACTCCGAAGGGTTTTCAAGGTAAGAGACGTTCAGGGGTGGTTTCTGCCCATTGCCTGCCTCTGCATAGCAACTCTGGACATCCTTGGTGGTCTCCCATCCGAGTACTCACCAGGGCCGACCCTGCTTAGCTTCAAAGATCTAATGAAATCAGGCTAGGTCAGAGAACAATAATTGCGTCCCATCAAGTTGCAGCTGTCTCCTGGTAACCCCAGGACTGTGGGTTTGTCAAGGCAAGAGACATTCGGAGGTGGTTTGCCATGGCCTGCCTCTGCGTAGCAAACCTGGACCTCCTTGGTTTGGTGTAGTGGTTAAGTGAGTGGACTCTAATCTGGGAGAACTGGGTTTGATTCCCCACTCCTCCACCTCCACCTGGCTGGATGGCCTTGGGCAAGCCGTAGCTCTGAAAAGAGCTGTCCTTGAAAAAGAGCAGTTTCCGTCAGAGCTCTCTCGGCCCCACCTACCTCACAGGGTGTCTGTTGTGGGGAGGGGAAGGGAAAGGAGTTTGTAAACCGCTCTGAGACACCTTTGGATAGTGAAGGACTGGGTATAAATCCAATCTCCTCCTCCTCCTCCTCTTCTTCTTCTTCTTTTTGGTGGTCCCCCAACCATGTCAAATTGCAATCAACTTATGGAGACTCCATGGGGTTTCCAAGACAAGAGACGAACAGAGGCCCCGGTCACACGGGCCAGATAATGCGGTGGGGAGGCATGGCTCTTTGCGCCGGCGCAATTAGACCTGCCAGAACGCGATCAGATGCAATGGCGGCAAGTGTGCATCAAGGAGGACAGCCAGGGAAAAGCTGCGCGCTGGCACGATCGCATGGAACGATTCCATCGGCAGCCCGTGGCAAACCATTTGCTAGTACATTTGTTGAGATGCTTTTTAACTGCGCAGCTTCGGCGGCACGCCACGGGTGCGCTACGCTTGCCAGATGTTGTGGTGTGATCACGCCCTGAAAATCCGCCCAGCATTCGTGGCTGCAAATTCGGCGTGTGAACGGGGCCAGAGATGGTTTGCCGTTGCCTGCTTCCGCGTAGCGACCCGGGCCTTCCTTGGTGGTCCCCCATCCAAGTACTAACCAGGCCGACCTGGCTTAGCTTCGAAGAGCTAATGAGATCAAGCTAGCCTGGGCTATCCAGGTCACAGCGATAACAACCAGAGGTCATTTCAGGGGGGAACGCGGGGGAACGCAGTTCCCCCGGGTGAGGTGCAGGGGGGCGGGGCACATGACAAAGCCCCGCCCTCTGCTTCCGGCCGCCCCGCTTCCAACCCTCATTCAGCCAGGAGGAGGCAGGAGAAGAGGGAGGGTAAGTTGCTTCCTCCCCGCCTCTCCCCACCCCTGCCTGCCTGGGGCCAGGGAGGGCCTTGGCGGGGCTTCCTCACACTCCCGCCGGCCTTGCAGGTCCACCGCCGGGCCCCTGATGTCAGGGGGTGTGGCATATGCTAATGAGTTATGCTAATGAGTCCCCCTAGCTCTTTTTCTAGGAAACGACCCCTGGCTGTCTCACTTTAGGACTCAGGATCAAATGCATGTTTCTGAGAGGGTTATGGGTGTTTAAAATGTGTGCTTTTTATTTTATTTATTACTTCATTTCTACCCTGCTAGCTTACATCGTTCTGCTCTCCTTCATTTTATCCTCACAACAAGCCTGTTAGGTAGGTTAGGCAGCATGCGACTGATCCAAGGTCACCCAGTGAGCTTCCATGGCGGAGTGGGGATTCTAACCTGCACTTCCCAAATTATAGCTCAGCACTCTAACCACTACACCACTATCGCTTCAGAACGGGACAAGGTAGGGATGGGCGCGAACCTGTTCATGGGACAAAATTCCACATGAACTTGGCCTGGTTCAGAGCTTCTGAACCGATGTTCGGTGGAAGTCACCTCCCTGTAACATTTACCGGACTTTTGTCCAGTTCGACAGTTTGGGCCATTTAAACCTAACTGAGCAGGGCGGCTCCACACAGCTGACCTGTTAGATTTAAATGGCTGCCAGCCATTTCACCCGTTGGTTTCGTTTCCCCCTGCTTTGTCCTCTCCCCTTTCGAAGCCATTTTGGCCTAGCAGCTGATGGGTGCACCCACCCCAAGCTCCGGACCGGAAATTTTTAGGTTTGTGTCTAGGGTTGCCAAGTCTATCTTCGCCGGGAGCAGGGGCTCCCAGCCGGCGTCTTGTGCTGCACGCACGTCACCCGGAAGTGACGGGAGGATGCCAGGCACGCTGGGGGTGGGGCCATGGCCATACAAGGGAAAACTTGTATGGCCGTGGCCCCACCTCCAGTGTGCCCGGCGTGCCCACGTCACTTCCGGGTGACACGTACGTCGGGGTGGAGTCCCCCCCGGGGCCCTATCCGGCGCCGCCGGGGTACGGGCCTCTGGGGCGGGGGTTTCTCCGCCCCCAGGGGGACTTGGGATCCCTATTTGTGTCCATCCCTAGTACAGGGATCTGAGTGCTATTTTTGTTCCTGGGACTCCTGTCTGCTGTTATTTTGGGACAGTAGTTAAGGCACGAGGAGGGTATCTCTCTCTCCCTCTCTCTTATCACTAACTTGCATTCCCTGGGCTAGATCTCTTCTCCTAGGAAGTCCTGCTACCTACTATTTTTAATGCTTCAAGGACTTCCTTCCACCGCTGAATTCTCTCGGAAGATATGTCTATCGGTGGCTATTAGCCCGAATAAGCAAGGCTGGAGTCTAACTGTGTTTCTGCCCCCGCCCCCCCCCCCCGCCGCTCACGGGCGACGGAAGATAAGAGCTGCGTCTCCTTTGTGGTGTGCACCCCTGTTCCACATTTGGAAAGTCAGTTTTTGATAGGCTAGGCTAGGGTTGCCAGCCTCCAGGTGGGACCTGGAGATCTCCTGCTTTACAACCAATCTCCAGCTGACAGAGATCAGTTCCCCTGGAGAAAATGGCTGCTTTGAAGGGTGGACTCTGTGGCATCATACCATGCTGAGGCCCCTCCCCTCCCTAAAAACCCGCCCTCTCCCGGATCCACCCCCAAAGTCTCCAGGTATTTTCCAGCCCAGACCTGGCAGCCCTATACTTGGCTGACAAAAGAACTGTATGTACACAGATAGAGGAAGTGAAACCCTTTTCCAAACCACCTTCAACCCACTGTTTAGCTGGTTTTGGTCTCCAACCCGATGCTAGAATTTCCAGCAGAACACCACTGAATCAAACCCCAAGTGATATCAGGTTGGCCACTGTCAGAGACAAAGACCCTGACTTCTAGTCTATTCAAACAAGATAATTCTTAGTGGTCAGTGTGGTGCAGTGGTTAGAGGGCTGGGCTAGAATCTGCACGACCTGGGTTCTAATCCCTGCTCTGCCATGAGGTAGGGTTGCCAAATGGTTTTTGGCCGGGAGCGGGGGGCTTCTCAGGGTCGTTTTGTCCTCACCGGGTGGGGGCTTCTCAGGGTCGGGCTTCCCCTGCTGGCCATGGTGGACTGGGGCCCCTGATTGCTGGATTGGAGGGCCCAAAATTGGGGGATCCCCTGACCCCACCGGGGGAATGGCAGTTCTAGCCGTGACTGCAGTCCTTACTTGAGAGTAAGTCCCACTGAACTCTGTGGGACTTCCTTTATGACTAAAAATATGTGTGGGATCATGTTGTAAGAAATGTCTAGTACAATTTTATCCCATCCTTCTCCGCAGGGAACTCAAGGATCCTTATTTCCCCCCTCTTCCCTCGTTTTATCCTCACAACAACCCTGTGAGGTAGGTTAGGCTGACAGAGAGTGACTAGCTCATGGTCACCCAGCAAGCCTCCATGTAGGGCTGCCAAATGCCCCCGGGGAGCGGAATTCCCCCCGCTTTCGAGCCCCGATTTCCGCTCCCACGGAATCGGGGCCCGGGGGAAACCCCACCCCCGCGTGCGTGTCACCTGGAAGTGACGTCGCACGCTGGGGGCGGGGCCACGCCATTTGAGGGGAAAACTCAGTGGGACTTACTCTCAAGTAAGGACTGCAGTCATGGCTAGAACTGCCATTCCCCCGGTGGGGTCAGGGGATCCCCCGATTTTGGGCCCTCCAATCCACCAATCAGGGGCCCCAGTCCACCATGGCCGGCAGGGGAAGCCCGACCCTGAGAATCCCCCACCCGGTGCTATAACGTCACCTGGGAGTGATGTCATCACCTTTCCAATGTTGGGGTTGGCGCTCTATGTTTTGGACAAGACTCTATGGTTTCGAGGCCCAAAAGCCATAGAGTTTTGTCCAAAACCTAGAGCGTCACCCCCAATGACGGAAACATGATGGCGTCACTTCTGGGTGACATCATTGCAGACCGTGCACTTTGCACATGCACCAGAAAAAAAATCCAGGAAGGATCGGGAGTCCCCCCACCCCGGCAGCAGCCAGGTAGGACCTGGCAACCCTAAGCCATTGCTGAGGCCGATTTGTTAATAAGGATATCTGCTTTGTGTGCAGAACTGGTGAACTGCTGCGGAGGGAGAACTGCACGGAATCGGGGATGAAAGGGGCTGGAGAAGGGGGGCATTTTAAAATGAGCCCAGAGAGCTAACTTGGGGTTGCCAACCTCCAGGTAGGGCCTGGAGATCTCCTGGAATTCTATCTATCTCCAGGTGGCAGAGATCAGTTCCCTGAAGAATGGCTGTTTTGGAGGGCGGACTCTATGGCCTTATACCCTGAGGAGGTCCCTCTCTAAACTCCACCTTCCCCTGGCTCCACTCCCCAAATCTCCCAGAGTTCTCCAATCCAGAGTTGGCAACCCTACAGGGTGGACTCTGTCACGGTATTATATCCAGGGGTCGTTTCGTAGGAAAAGGGCTAGGGGAACTCATTAGCACAACTCATTAGCATATGCCACACCCCCTGACATCACCGGAAGTGTGTCATAAGGCCACACACCCCGCCCCCATCGGTCCCGGCCGCCGCCGCCGGCCTTGCAGCTCCACT
>NW_015161988.1:503821-507187 GCF_001447785.1 Gekko japonicus | reverse complement strand
CTGGATGTTTTGGGCGTGGAGTCTATGGAGGGCAGGGTTTGAGAAGGGGAAGGACCTTAGCAGGGTATAATGCTTTAGAGGGTGGACTCAGTGGCACAGGACCTTGCCAAGGCCCCTCCCCTCCCCAAACCCCGCCCTCCTCAGGCTCCACCCCCAGAAGCTCTAGGTATTTCCCAACCCAGAGCTGACAACCCTAGCCCAGAACCCGCTAGTAAGCGGAAGGATCTAGGCCAGTGTTCCCTCTAAGCTGAGTTGGTGTGAGCTAGCTCACAGTTTTTTAGCCTCCGGCTCACACATTTTTGTCTTAGCTCAGGAAAGATGGCTCCAGAGCAAACTAACTTATGCAGGAGCCAAATCGCTCCCTCACAACTTTAATGCCAGCAACTCAGAAAGTAGAACTTTTGCTCACAAGCCGGGCTATTTTTGGGCAGGAACGCACAGGAACGGAGTTCCGGCTGGCTCCCGAGGTGGCCACGCCCAGCAGGAGTTCATTAGCATAACAGGCCACACCCAACAGCAGAAACTCATTGGAATTGGCTACATTAGGGGTGTGTGGCCTAACATGCAAAGGAGTTCCTTCTACAAAAAAAGCTCTGGGTTTTGACAACAAACAAGGTAAACAGAATAAGAAGCAAAAGGTGGGTGTGGCTGGATGACCACACTTCTGGTAACATGGAGGTATGGCCTAATATGCTAATTAGCTGTACTATCAGGGGTGTGGCCTAATATGCTAATGAGTTCCTGCTGTTGGGTGTGGCCTATTATGCTAATGAGTTCCTGCTGGGCTTTTTCTACAAAAAATGCCCTGGTCATAGTACTGTCCATACAGGTGTGGTTTGGGGAGGGGATAGACTTCAATGGGGTATAATGCCATAGAGTTCATCCTCCAAGGCAGCCGTTTTCTCTAGGTGGATTGAGCTCTGTCTCCTAGACATCAATTGTAATCCCAGGGGATCTCCAGCCACCACCTGGAGGCTGGCAACCCAGGCTAGTGAGTCACCCTGTGTCTCTTGACTGAGGGGCAAGGCAGTTCTTACCCACAGAGAGGACACGTGAGGCGACTGTCAATCGCACGGCCCCTCAGGCAGCTGGCACAGAAGTTGTGGTAACAGTCCAGGAGGCAAGGATGTTCATATTGCTCGTGGCATAGAAAACACACCAGCGGGTGGCAGTTAGCGTTGTCCAAGTCACAGAGGTTCTCCAGGGGGGAGAAAATCCCACCAGACATCTGCAGTAAAAGAAGAGAAAAGGTTATTGTTATCGTCTTTTATCTATTTCCCCAGTAAATGGCCAGTTTGGTGTAGTGGTTAAGGGCTCTAATCTGGAGAATCGGGTTTGATTCCCCACTCCTCCACTTGAAGCCAGCTGGGTGACCTTGGGTCAGTCACAGTTCTCTCAGCCCCCCAAAATAAACCTAGCTCCCCAGAAAAAAAAAACTAGAGCTTTAGGCTGCCAGACAATCTTCGGATCTCCTGGCTATACTACACCCACTGCCACATGATAATTAATTCCAGTAAATGGGCTTTTGATTTATGCAGAATAAGAACCTTGCATCCTCTAGCAACCAGAGGGCTGAAAAACTATGACCATGCTCTCCGAATCTGTATATAACAGAGCTATGCGACTTCTTTTTCTTAACTACAATTTGGAGCCACACATACACAAGAAAAGATTTTGTGCAAGTTAGAATTACCTACTTCTATAGTATGTGTTTCTGCGCTCATCATTGATCTGACTGTGCCTCCTGATTTGAAGGTGGGAAAGCCCAGAACAGTGGTTCATGCAGAGATGTAACAGGCAGCCTCCACTGATTGTAGATAATCCTTCAGTTCTCTATACTGGGAGTGGCTGAATGATCTGGTTATACCAGATGCAAGGAGACAGCAGATGTATGGTCTTGTCTGGCAACATAGGATGATAGGAAAGACCAAGCCAGAACAGAGATCATGAAGAGATGCAGCAGGCATTCTATGAAAGTGGATACTTTGCGTTTACAGGGACTTTTAATGCTTTGGTTAATCACAAAGCTTTCCCGATGGCACAGTAGCCGTCCTCTGGCTGTGTAAGTTTTGGGAATGACTGGACTGTTTGCTTTACCTATTGGAATCTCTCATTCCCTGGGGACCAACAGGGCAATGTGTATTTATAGCAAGCTATGCGCACATTTATGCAGAGGGGGAGTGTGTGTGTAAGGCTTGCATTGACTGCTACAGGTGACCTTCCATTATTAGGCTTGCCCTATGAATTGCAGCTGATGAAGATCCAGTCGCTTGATCTGGGAGCAATTTTATAAATATTTCTTCTCTAGGCATCCAAAATGAAAACATGCTGTTTTCCCTATCTCCAAACCTTTCAGTTCCCCCATATCTTAATTGCTGAAAACTACAAAGGTTGGGGAATCAGAAAGCCTCTCCAGTTGTGAAGAAAATATTCAGAAATGATTGCCTTTTCTGCAGGAAAGATGATACATTTTACAAAAATGGGAGCTAATTTCTGAGTGGACATTTCCATTATAGGGTTTTAGGGAATGAATTGTGCAAAGCATAGTTGTATGTCATCTAGCTACGGATATATGCATTTGGGAGACCTGGTTGTGCTGAAAATTCATGTTTAACCATATGACAAACTAGACACATGTGCCATCTTCACAGATTACAGTTTGCATAGGTGTATATATTTCCTCCATCAGAAAACACGTCCTCTATAGACAGCCTCCCCCCCCAGAACAAAACTGGGAAATGAAAGACCTTCCCCCTCCCATAAGGATACTCTTTGTATTTAAGCCTTATAGTCAACGTAGTATAACGAAAGATTTATAGATGATGAAAAGAGAATGTAGAAATTGCAGTTTTCAAGAGCGAATGCAGCCATTTTTCTGAAATTTCACGAGGTGTTCATGGTGTTCTCCCTCCCTTCACATTCAGGATGTCTGCTGTTAACAGATTGAAAAGATACTTTAATGATGATGGCTTGGTTTTATATAAACTGCTTTTTTAAACCAGCTGCCTTCCTATTAGACCAACAGCTCCCAAATTATGATAGAACAAGGGGGGACCCGTGATACTCACGGGGGGGGGCAGTGTCTCTCTTTCCCCGTTCCCTCTCTTCCCCCCAGTCTCTCTCCCCCCCTTCTCTCTCCCCCCCTTCTCTCTCTCCCCCCTTCTCTCTCTCCCAGGGGTCATTTGGGGGGGGACGCGGGGGGACGCCATCCCCCCGGTGAGGTGCGGGAGGGCGGGGCCTGGAGCTCCCTGCTGGTGCCCGCTGGAGGTCGCCGCCGGCTGTGGGGAGGACACACTTCCGGTGATGTCAGGGGGTGTGGCATATGCTAATGAGTCCCCCTAGCTCTTTTTCTACGAAATGACCCCT
>NW_015161988.1:500954-503765 GCF_001447785.1 Gekko japonicus | reverse complement strand
AGTTCCCCCCCAACCCCCCTAGCCCTGATGTTTCCCGCCCGGCCGGCTTCGAGGCGGCAGCGGCGGCGAGGCTCCTTAGCGGCGGCGGCGGCGGTTCCCCCCCCCAACCCTCCTGGCCCTGACGTTTCCCAGCCGCCCGGCTGGCTCTGAGGCAGCGGCGGTGGCGAATCTCCGAGGTGGCGGCGGCTGCGGGTTCCCCCCCTCACCCCCCTGGCCCTGATGTTTCCCGGCCGGCCGGCCGGCTCCAAGGCGGCGGCAGCGAGGCTCCTTAGGCTCCCTCACCACTCGCCCCCCCTCGCTGCTCACCGCTCGCCGCTTCCCTTTCAAGCAGCGGCGGCGGCAGCCTCAGTTGCCAAGCATTCCGTGCGCATGCGCACGGAACGGTCTTGCACTTTCGGGGGGATTTAAACATCCCCCTGATTTTTTCCCCAAGGTTTAGCATTTTTGTGCACATGTGGGGACTGGCCCACGTGTGCACAAACCTCCCCATCCCCCCCAAGTGCCCCCGGAACGCTGATTTAGCGATACGCACTCGCGGGGGCAACTTGGCTATTAGATATATAGATGATCATTGTGGCAGGAAGAATAAGCCTGCTGCGAAACTAAAGGCTCCACTCAGCCAAGTGTACCTGTTTCTCCAAAGAGGCGCTCCATAGTGTCTCTGCATGAGTCACTCCACTTGGAGATGTTTCCTTTTAATCATAAGAACATAAGCGAAGCCATTTTGGATCAGGCCAATGGCCCATCCAGTCCAACACTCTGTAGATAACCTTCAAAAACCCAGGTGCCATCAGGAATAAGAGTTGGTTTTATACCCTGCCCTTCACTATCCAAAGGAGTCTCAGAGCAGCTTACAATCACCTTCTCTTCTTCTCCCCACAACAGACACCCTGTGAGGTAGGTGGGGCTGAGAGAGCTATGATTGACCTGAGGTCACCCACCTGGCTTTATGTGGAGGAGTGGGGAATCAAACCTGGTTCTCCAGATTAGAGTCAGCCGCTCTTAACCACTACACCAAGCA
Organism: Gekko japonicus; assembly: GCF_001447785.1. NCBI lineage: Eukaryota > Metazoa > Chordata > Lepidosauria > Squamata > Gekkonidae > Gekko > Gekko japonicus. Next base: position 502,744 of record NW_015161988.1, on the reverse strand, counting down.
GGACCAGAACTCCAGAAGCTCTCCCTCTGTTGCCCCCCCCCCAATCACCAAGAACATCATTTGCCCCAGACAGAGAGTCCCTATCTATACCTTGTGGCTAATAGCCACTCGTGGACCTCTGCTCCATATGTTTCTCCAATCCCCTCTTGAAGCTGTCTATGCTTGTAGCCACCACCACCTTGCATCAGTGAATTCTACCTGTTAATTACTCTTTGAATGAAGTATTTCCTTTTATCTATTCTACTCATTACTGCTCATTAATTTCATTGAGTGCCCACGAGTTCTTGTATTGTGAGAGAGGGAGAAAAATACTTCTTTCTCTACCTTCTCTATCCCATGCATAATTTTGTGAACCTCTGTCATGTCACCCCTCAGTCGTCATTTCTCCAAGCTAAAGAGCCCTAACCTCTTCAGCCTTTCTTCATAGGGAAGGTGTTCCATCCCTTTAATAATTTTAGTTGCCCTTTTCTGCACTTTTCCCCAATGCTGTAATATCCTTTTTGAGGTGTGGTGACCAGAACTGTACACAGTATTCCAAATGAGGCTGCACCATACAGGGCCATTAGGATACTGGCTGATTTGTTTTCAGTCCCCTTCCTAATAATCCCCTGCATTGCATTTTCCTTTTTTTTTGCAGTCACACATTGAGTCGACATTTTCAGTGAGTTATCTACCACTTTTATCGCTTTTAAGATCAGTGATTCATTCAGAGATGTAGATTCTTCCTTCTGTGCAGTGGTTAAAAAAAGTACATCTTCTTTAAATGTAATAGTGAAGCATGCCTCCAGTCTTAAACAAATGTGTCACCTACGGTAGCTTTTGGAAACACTGAGGCAGAGTAACTAATTGCTGGCCTCTCTGCTTAGCAAAATTAAATCTTGCACGCAGCTAAAATTGCCTTAATTTGTACGGGCACAGAATAACAGCTCTTCTTACACCAGAATTGAGCTAAGTATCGGGTGTGAAACTTTCAACTTATTAATACCAATACCCACTGCCCTGCCCCTGATTAGGTCTTGACTTTATTATGGGCTAGGATTGCCAGCCCTGAGTTAACTAATACCTGGAGATTGTGGAGGCGGAGCCTGAGGAGGGTGGGGCTTGGAGAGGGGAGGGACTTAAGTGGGGTATAATGCCGTAGCGACCATTTCCTCCAGGTAAACTGATCTCTGTCGCCTGGAGACAGGCTTGCCAAGTCCCGCCGGGGGGCGGGGAAACCCCTGCCCCAGAGGCCCGTTCCCCGCTGCCGGCGGATCGGGCCCCGGGGGGAACCCCACCCCCACGTGCACGTCACCAGGAAGTGACGTGACGACGCTGGGCACCCTGGGGGCGGGCCCACGACCATCCGAGGGAAAACTCTATGGTCGCTAAAGCCACAAGCCGGGAGTCCCCCGCTGCGGCGATTTTTTCACTTGGCAACCCTACCTGGAGATCAGTTGCAATCTCAGGAGATCTCCAGCCACCACCTGGAGACTGGCAACCATATTATGGACATTGGTGTCGGTGATGAAGAGGAATCTTCTTAGATTCAGTTTCAGAGGGCAGCAGTGTTGCTGCAGGCTCCCCACACATGCACTCTGCTCCTTGGGCCTCTCCAGACCCCAAGATTTCAGATTGTATGTCCCGTCCCTAAAGCTTCCCAGTTTCCTCCCTTTGCCTTTTTATAAGTGCACCTTCTTGCTGGTGTGTGTTTATGTGTGTGATTGCTTAGGGGATTAGCTCTCAGGCGCTCAGGGGAGGTTCTTCGCATTTTTATTTTGTATACAATAAAGCGGTGTTTACAATCACTC
>NW_015161988.1:482917-500616 GCF_001447785.1 Gekko japonicus | reverse complement strand
AATGAGTTCTTGCTGACCGTGGCCAACTGGGGACCCAGCCGGAACTCCGTTCCTGTGCGTTCCTGCCCAAAAATAGCCCTGCCATACTATGACATAAAGTTGCCAGCTCCAGGGTTAGAAATACCTGGAGATTCTGGGAGCCTGGGGTGGGTGGGGTTGGGGAGGGGTGGAGTTTCAATGGGGTATAGTGCCATAGAGTCCACCTTCCAAAGAGGCCATTTTCTCCAGATGAACCAATATCTGTCACCTGGAGAGCAGTTAAGAACATAAGAGACGCCCAGGGGTCATTTCGTAGAAAAAGAGCTAGGGAGACTCATTAGCATAACTCATTAGCATATGCCACACCCCCTGACATCACCGGAAGTGTGTCCTCCCCACAGCCGGCGGCGACCTCCAGCGGGCACCAGCAGGGAGCTCCAGGCCCCGCCCTCCCGCACCTCACCCGCGGGGATGGCATCCCCCCGGGTCCCCCCCCCAAATGACCCCTGGAGACGCCAATGTTGGATCAAGCCAAAGGCCCATCCAGTCCAACACTCTGTGTCACACAGTGGCCAGAAATACCAGGTGCCATCAGGAGGTCCACTAGTGGGGAGCTGTAACAGTGGGAGAGCTCCAGCCACCACCTGGAGGTTGGCACCCCCAGTAATTTGAAAGGGATACACCAAAATACCACTTTCTTCTCACTTTTTAACTCTCTAACTGTCCTGATATAATTTAAGACTATCGCCTGACGAAAATGAAGAGATCTTTCATCAGGTGGCAGCCCTGATCAAATGATATTCATTAATCTATTAAAACGTGCACAATTAGCATTTTTATCCGGCGCTTCCTTCCAACTCTAACATTCTATGATTCTATGAGGAGCTTGGGGGAGGGCCTGCATGGCTCTCCCTTCCCTATTTTATCCACACAACAAGCCTGGCAGGTAGGTGAGGCAGAGTCATTCAGTGAGATTCACTGTGAGTGTAAAGAAGATGTGATTTTGGAAAATCCGAGATCCTAGTTAGCCACGCTTATCACAACACAAGATTAACTGCATGGATTTTAATGAACTTTCTTAATACACTTCATTTACAATCCACCAGGGCTTTTTTGGTAGAAAAAGCACAGCAGGAACTCATTAGCATAACAGGCCACACCCAACAGCAGAAATATATTAGCATATTAGGCCACACCCCCGACAGAGCAGCTCATTACCATATTATGCCACACCCACATTACCAGAAGTGTGGTCATCCAGCCACACTCACCTTTTGCTTCTTATTCTGTTGACCTTGTTTGTTGTCAAAACCCAGGACTTTTTTTGTAGCAGGAACTCCTTTGCATGTTAAGCCACACACCCCTAATGTAGCCAGTCCTAATGAGTTTCTGCTGTTGGGTTTGGCCTATTATGCTAATGAGTTCCTGCTGGGCGTGGCCAACTCGGGAGCCAGCGGGAACTCCTTTCCTGTGCGTTCCTGCCCAAAAATAGCCCTGCAATCCACCATTCCAATAGACTCGAGGGGGACTGCATAACTGAAACAATGCAACCAGGGCGGTACTAGTATCAGCAGTGCAATAAAACGTGATTGCAAAATTAGAGGGTAGCACATTTAATGTTATATACAGTTAAGCAATGTCACACATACAAACAAGGAAAGAAAACTGGATAACAGGTTTAGAGAAACAGTGCAACAGTATAAAGTGTACAACAAACAAAGCCAAGAAGCCCCCCTAAAATTCCACAGGCATTAATTATGACCCTTTCCCCTTTATATTGGGAGCCAGTGAGGATAAACTGAAGATGGGGAAAACGTTGTAAGCCACTTGGGGTCTCCACTGGGGAGAAAAGGGGAGTACAAAAATGACATACAAATAAATAAAAGGTCCTTCTCAACAATTCCACTGCACACATTCTGTGGAATGCTAGAAGATAACTGATGAGTTCATAAGCTATACCTGTATCTGTTTTCATCAAGCGATACCGTAACAATCACTTTCAAACTCATATATTTTATCTTTAGGAGATTTCTGTGCCACCTCTTCAGAGCCCTGCTCAGGGTGGCTTACAACTGAAATAATAAATTCTCAATATAAAATTGTATGTGTTACCAATATAAAAATGATCAATCTAAAAATTGTCCCTGCATGTCCCAGACAGAAAGCAGAAGAAAGATCTTCTGCTGCATGTGAGAGAAGGGGGAATGCGCTTTCTGACTAGCTCTGCACACCAGCTCTTCTTTTTTGTAAATACATGTATTCAAACAATAGTTTTAAAAACTGCGGCTAGATTACTTGGGGGCACCTTTGTAATCGCTTAAAAGGCTAATAGACAAGGGCGCAAATTCACAATCACAATGGTGCTTTTCTGTCAAGTGGTTAGATCACTGGATTAAGAAAGCCTGAATTAATTACAAGAGTTTTAATCCACTAAGTAAACTTTGTAGCCCTAATAAAAATATGTTAAGGAGCCATTAATCCCCATTACATGACTGTGATGAATTCATATCCAGAATTAGTGAGGAGAAAAGACCACGTCACTCTTTGCAGTCACACTGTCTCACCTTTTCTTTGGGACTTACTGCTGTCCTCTCCACTTTGTCCCGTTAGCAGATTAATTTCCAGCCTGTTTTGGTCTGCTGGTAACTTGCTTTTTACAGGCTTTGTGGCTTTCAGATTGGCCAGCTGATGAGTTGGGGAAACCGGGCATCTGTTAACAGTTCCAGTAACATGAAGAGAACGTGACCTTTGGACATGGAATCCTGTCGCTCAAGAGTTTCTTTCTGAAAGGCAGCAAGTAACTTTCAGGCATAAATCCACCGAATAGAAGGCAGGTCGGAATCCAGAATTTCCCTTCCAGAAACCGGGGTGGGAGGGGGGAGATGCTGCAAGAAAGGAAAATCAATTGCAAAATTCTGGCCTCCGACTTCCAAGAGGCAACGATTTCATCTGGTCTCAAAATTCATTCCTGGTGGCTACAGCTGCCTGCGTGTGCTATCCTTGGTTGTAACTGAAAAGCTAGGATCATAACCGAGGAGGCGAGTGTGGCGGTCTTTTGATCATCTCTCTTCTCCAGCCTGTCGGAATCTGTTCTCATTCGCCACTACAGTCAAGGTTCATCCAAGGTCAGATCAAATGGCAGACCCATGTGATGGGGGAGGGAAACATCCCAAACAAGCTCCCTCAATTTTTGAGAAGCTTCAAAGGATTAGGAAGCTGAATCACAGCTTTGAAGGTACAGGGTGTTACCAAACAGAGAGTTATAAAATATAGCCCCACATCACTGAAGCATCTGATAATGGCTCTCAATTTCCATGACAAATATGTGGTCTGGCCCAAACTGGGAATGTCCTTTGTCCAAAAGGGATTAACTCTGTTAGGATGGTCTAATTTGGAACACAAATAAACGGGCCAATCTAATGTAAATCCCCAGGGGGTCAAAGATTCCAGACACTCTTGGTGGTGCTCCTGCGCTAGTAAGGTAACTTGGGTAACTGTTACACACAGCAGCCATGAAATTTACATAGGAACACAGATCAAGTAAGGGGTGGGACTAGTCACCTGTAATATCTAACCACTAACCCAGAGTATAATTTCAGGACACGGAATGATGCAGTCACCTTGCTGAAGCAAAGCAGATCTGCTCTGAGCCTTCCTTGGGATGGTGCATGGCATGCATATAACAACCATTCCTTAGTTTCTCCTTAACCCCTGGTATTCAAAAGCAGATTCCCTCTTAACATGCAGGTCTCATTTCACTTTTGATCTAACCCTGGCCATGTAAGTTGATACTGCCACCACATCTTGTGGCAGTGAGTTCCATGTGTTAATGGAGTATGAGAGTACTCTGAGGCCTGAATCTACTGCTAAGCAGTTTCAATGGGTGATCTCACTGTTCTAGACTCAGACATGGCAGTTTGAGGTGAGAAAAGAATTGCCTACTTTTTTTCCAAACTTTGTATTTTTATATACTTCTGTCATGCCTTCCGTCCTAATTAATTCAGGCACTTTCATTCAGAAAAATGACAGACTGTTTAGTTTTTCATTATAGGGAAGATAAATCCTTTTCTGCACCTTCTTTCCAAGTCTGGGACTGCATCCACATGGAATCCTCCCCCCAATCTTGGCTTCCAAATCAGTTGCTTCCATAGAGAGAAGAATCACCAGGTAGTTTGGGTTGCCTCTACAAAAGCAGATGTGTTCATAGTGGAAACAGATCATCCACATGAAATTTTCCCTGTACTTGGCTGCTATTTCCTCTCCTGCCACTGGAGGGACTTAAATAAAATTGGTAATAGCTTTATAACATTATAACAAACTATTGAAAGAACATAACAGTTCCTGGGTTTCACTTTAAAGGTTTCTGTTTGTTTTCATTGCAGAGTTAAAAGGGAAAATATGCAAGCTGTAACAGAGACCATTATGATGCTATAGTATGGGGGATAGGGGGAATGGCAGCTGCAGAAGGCTAACTCAGGGAGATTGTAGAAAACCTGCCTGTATGGATGCTCCAACAGTTGACAAGAGCTACATAGAAATAGTCCCTGTGCTGAAGCCACCAGTGTTCGAGGCTGCCTGGAAGCCTTTTACAGGACAGTCAGTGTCTTCTAAAGTTGTGGGCAGAGAGGAAGAGGATTGTGAATATCAAGTAAAGATTCAAGCGTCTGCTTGCAGCCTTGGGAACTGTGCTTCTAAATGGCAGCTCATTCAAGCTTTAAGGCCGTTAACTGATGGGTGTGCCTACCTCACAAGGTCTCTTTGGGTTTCTAGGCTTGCTATGCGAGCTGTCTTGCTTCCTGTACTTGGTGAGAATGAATGATGGTGATCAAAGCCCAGCAACAAAAACCCAGTACCAGAAATGCTTACACATGAAAAGTACACAGATGATATTAAAAATAGTCTGTATAAGTGCCAAGTTCTGCAACCCAAGATGCTGATGGGGACTGGACTTGGGGCCTTCTCCATGCGTCAGGTGCTCTGCTGTTTCCCATAGCATAGGGCAAGAACCATTCAAACCATCCATGCCTTTCGCCCTCGGAGCTTTGCTACCCACCGCACCGAATTTCGTTGTGCTGGGTGGACGTGTATGTGCGTGATATATGGCAACAGGCCTCTGCGCTTGTGCAAAGGGGGCTCTCAGTTTGGCCAGCTCCTCCCCCTCCCAGCATGTAGCCGGTTGCATGATAAGCCAAAATTCAGAGGGTGTAGCGTTTTCCCAGCCTAGACTTTTTCCCCGGATCAAATGCAGCCGTGAAAGACAGAAAAGCCTTGCTAGCAAAAGAGATGTACTTTGCACGTGTTCGGAATCCCTCTTGCCACAGAAGGCTGGGTATTCCCCCCCTCCCCTTGCACACTTTCCCGTTTCCTCCATGCGCTTTCTCTGCCGGCTCACACCCCCAAAACTACAACTCCCAGAGATTTTCGCGGCTGCTGCGGCAGATGACCACTAAACCGATCTCAGACCCAAGAGAGCGACGGCAAGGAGGAGACGGGCCAATCGAGTGCGACCTATCGACTCTCTCGGCGTTCGACACGAGGAGGTGAGAAACCAAAGGTTTTCCTAGAGCGGACGATGACGTCAGGGCAGGCTACCAGGACGCTCCGGGCACACGCACGCTCGTCGGCGTCTTAACGCAGACATGCACAGCTCCCGCGAGAGGGGTGTGGCGATTGGGCACATGCGCACGGCCTCCCTTCCTTTCTCCCCCTCTCGTTGCTGCCGCCATGGCGCCTGCGGTGAGTCTCTAGCTAGGCCGGGCTGGGGAGGCGAGGCGAGGAGGGGTCGAAGCAGGCCGGCAGCGAGACGAGGCGATGGAAGGCTGAGGAGGAGGCCTAGAGGGAGGCTTCCACCCCCTCCTCAGGGACCCCGGCCCCCCTTTCCCTTGGCTTAGCCCGCTTTCCCAACTTTTAAAAGGGCCCCCGGGGCAGGGGCTGCGTGTTAATGGGAAGGGGTGTGTGTGAGAATTGCCCCGTCTAGTCTAGGAGCTCGGCCAGAGCGCTGGATTGGGCCCCATAGAACGCTTTGAGTAGGTCCGTGGCTCAGTGGCAGAGAGCACATGGCCCAGTTTCCAGCCACAGGATCAGCGGGGGCAGGGAGGGACCCCGCAGATCAACTTAAACAGATGGGCCGAAGACATAAGGCTACTTCCTCTAGGACGAGAGGACTTCATGAGGGGCCGTTTGGCTTGGCATCAGAGCACCGGTTTTGCACAGCAGCGACTCCAGGCTCTGTCTGTGGCGGCAACAATGATCATAGAAAGCTGCCTTGTACTGAGTCAGATCACTGGTCTGCCAAGATGGGTAGCTGTGTTAGTCTGTAGCAGTAGAAAAGAGGAAGAGTCCAGTCGCACCTTAAAGACTAACAAAATATGTGGCAAGGTAGGAGCTTTCGTGAGTCACTGCTCACTTCTTTGGAACTGCGCACTCCAGAAGTGAGCAGTGATTCACGAAAGCTCCTAAAAGGTAACGGTTCCCTTGCTCGAAAGCCAGTCGAATCCGACTCTAGGGTTGCGGTGCTCATCTCAGTTTCAAAGCCGAAGAGCCAGCGCTGTCCGAAGACGTTTCCGTGGTCATGTGGCCAGCATGACTAAACACCAAGGCGCACGGAACGCTGTTACCTTCCCACTTAAGTGGTACCTATTTATCTACTTGCAATTTCTTGCTTTTGAACTGCTAGGTTGGCACACTGCCTCACCTAACTCACGGAAGCTCCTACCCTGCCACATATTTTGTTGGTGTATGAAGTGCTACTGGACTTTTGCTCTTTTCTACTGGTATTGTTTGCTCTGATGGTCTTCTGAATCACCTGATCCCTGTACGTGGAAATGCTGGGGATTGAATCTGGGGAGTTTTGCATGCAGAGTGGACACTACGCTATTGAGTGGTTGCACCATCTGCCGAAGTGTCTTGAGTGTTGTTGGAGGGGAAAAGATTCAGTTGGGTAGCCATCTTGGTCTGAAGCTATAGAACAAAGTTTTGAGTTCAGTGGCACCTTGAAGACCATCAAAGTTTAATTCTGGGTATAAGCTTTCATGTGCGTGAACACTTCATCAAATGTGTGCACGTGAAAGCTTATACCCAGAATTAAACTTTATTGGCTTAATGGTGCCACTGGACTCAAACTTCGTTCTGTTGGAGGGGGGAAAAATCTCTTCTCTGTCCGAGGTTCCCTGGCAGCTGCTTGCCTGAGCAGGAAAACAGTGATGGAGTATATGGGCTGACTCAGAATAAAGTCGCGTCATGTGTGTGTGGTGCGGGGGGGGGCAGGGTTGTGGTTTAGCAGTGGATCATCTCTGTTACGTGTAAAATGGCTCGGGTTCAGTCCTCAGTATGTCCTGCGGGGGCAGGGAGGGACCCCGCAGATCAGTTTAAATAGATGGGCCGAAGACATAAGGCATCTTCCTCTAGGACGAGGACTTCATGAGGGGCCGTGGGCTTGGCATCAGAGCACCAGTTTTGCACAGCAGCGACTCCAGGCTCCGTCTGTGGCGGCAAAGAAAGCTGCCTTGTACTGAGTCAGATCACTGGTCTGTCAGGATGGGTAGCCGTGTTGGTCTGTCTGTAGCAGTAGAAAAGAGCAAAAGTCCAGTCGCACCTTAGAGACTAACAAAATATGTGGCAAGGTAGGAGCTTTCGTGAGTCACTGCAAACTTCTTCAGTGATTCACGAAAGCTCCTACCCTGCCACATATTTTGTTGGTGTATAAAGTGGAGCTGCGGTGGCTCAAGTGGTTAAGATGCTGAACTGCAGGCTGTGGAAGGTCAGTAGTTCAGTTCGAGACCCGAGTTGCTGCATGATGGAGTGAGCTCCAGTCTCCAGTTCAAGCTCCTGCCAACCTAGCAGTTCGGAAGCAAGAAATTGCAAGTAGATAAATAGGTACCACTTCGGTGGGAAGGTAACAGTGTTCCGTGCGCCTTGGTGTTTAGTCATGCCGGCCACATGACCACGGAAATGTCTTCGGACAGCGCTGGCTCTTCGGCTTTGAAACGGAGATGAGCACCGCTACCCTAGACTCAGACTCGACTGGCTTTCGAGCAAGGGAACCTTTACCTTAAAGTGCTACTGGACTTTTGCTCCTTTCTACTGGTATTGCTTGCTCTGATGGGTTTGCTCTGATGGTCTTCTGAATCACCTGATCCCTGTACGTGGAAATGCTGGAGATTGAATCTGGGAAGTTTTGCATGCAGAGTGGATACTACGCCATTGAGTGGTTGCACCACCTGCCGAAGTGTATTGAGTGTTGTTGGAGGGGGAAAGATTCAGGTGGGTAGCCATCTTGGTCTGAAGCTATAGAACAAAGTTTTGAGTTCAGTGGCACCTTGAAGACCATCAAAGTTTAATTCTGGGTATAAGCTTTCATGTGCATGCACACTTAATCAAATGTGTGCATGTGAAAGCTTATACCCAGAATTAAACTTTATTGGCTTAACGGTGCCACTGGACTCAAACTTCGTTTTGTTGGAGGGGGAAAAATCTCTTCTCTGCCTGAGGTTCCCTGGCAGCTGCTTGCCTGAGCAGGAAAACAGTGCTGGGGTATATGGGCTGACTCAGAATAAAGTTGCGTCATGTGTGTGTGTGGTGCGGGGGGGGCAGGGTTGTGGTTTAGCAATGGATCATCTCTGTTACGTGTAAGATGGCTCGGGTTCAGTCCTCAGTATGTCCAGTTAAAGACTCTACTCGGGAGCCGAGCACATGAGGTAGTTCCAAAGTAGATGTACCGATGGCGTCTGTGAGTGTAAAGTAGCTTTATATGTTAATAGGACAGACCAGCACCCAATCACATCTGTGGGAGAAATTAAAGGAATGCAACCGGGGATGCTTTCAGAGGATGGGCTGAACCAACTTTTTAGCTTCGGGTGGATCCTACTCACTGAGAATTGATCCTGGTCGTAACTGAGTTGCTCCTCCCTTCCTGTCAGCAAAGCCCCATCCCAGGTTCTGTTTCCTTGTCTGTGCCAAGATGTGACAGAGTTCTGGATATGAGCTTTTATGCACGATACTTGCAAAGTGTCTGTCGTCGTGCTGGGCAGAATTGGGTGTGTGTGTGGTTGCTTGTGGATTGAGGCGACCCCGGGAAGTGCAGTCAGTGTGCTGCATACGAAAAACGCCACCCTGCATGTAACCTGTGTGGGACCCTTCTCGTAGTACTTTGCTCTCACTGTAACCGTGGTCCCTGAATGCTGCACTTGGCTTTTTTCCCTGTAGGAGTGAGTGACAACCATTGATCTGAATGGGATGTAATTGAGTAGGAGCTCAGTCTGTGATGGATCCCAGCTTGCTCTGCTCAGTGTGCACTGCCTTCCTGCTTCATACCAGGAGCCCTGCTGCGGGGGACAGCGATACGCATTGCACCGCCATCGCCAGGATGTGACGCTACGCGTCGCTCTGGCAACGGGTCCCGTTGCCAGAGCGACGCGTAGCATCACATCCTGGCGACGGCGGTGCAATGCGTATCGCTGTCCCCCGTGGCAGGGATCCTGTAAAGACTTGCGGATCCCCCGCCACGGCTTGGCAGCCCTACTCTTTACTGACACGGAGGCGAGAGAGGGAGCTCTGTGAACTGAGAATTCCTCTGGTTCTGGTCTTACCTCTTCCACCAAATCATTAGTCACCCACGGAGACAAGCCTAGCCAGCCACTCGCTCAGCCTTGTGTGTCTCGCCTCCCCCAGCAATCTGGGGATTAAACTAATATTGACCTTCCTTACAATTGATTATAAGGGTAATTCTTATGATACATTTCGTGTGTATCCAGTCAGAAGGTGAAATATAGAAATGTTGAGCATTAATATTATGGCAGCTGTTGGATTTAGAATTCCTTATACCCCAGAGTTAGTGCCATTTTGTCTTTAATCTACTATATAGTTTATGGGAGTTTGTCCTTATATTCTGTTATGGCTGCTTATGCTGTTTTTGTTAGACACTGGAAGAAAATGACTCCTCCAACCAAAGGGGAATGGATCAGTAAAGCGAAAAGATTTATTTTGTGTGTTAAACTTAACTGCATATTGAAAATAAACTTTGTTTTCTCAGAAAAAATAACAAAAATAAACGTTGCAGGCTTTTGCATTTTGTCCAGTGATAGCCGTTAATTCAGATGGGAGAAAAGAGAAGGGGGTTCCTTGGGGACACTGGCTAACCCTGTGCTGTGACCCCAGCCCTGGAGAATTGAGCTGACTCGTAGGCCTCTAGCACTGCTTTCTGTTGGTCCTGTGTGACCAACAAACTTTGGGAACTGCTTTTCTGATTGATTTGGTGCATCTCGTGTGCTTCTTGCATCTGGGAAGCATTCTCTGCTTATCGTCAGGTTGTGAAACTGGCTTGCTGTAGCAGACCGGAGACCTTTTTGGTAAGCAATTCCGCATTCGGTTCAAAGCAATAGACGGGTCTGTTCTTTACTGTGCCCTTCGGGACAGGTTGTCCTGACCCGGATAGCCCAGGCCAGCCTGATCATGTCAGATCTCAGGAGCTAAGCAGAGTCAGCCCCGAATGGGAGACCACCGAGGAATTCCAGGGTTGCTATACAAAGGTAGGCAATGGCAAACCACCCCTGAATGTTTCTTGCCTTGAAAACCCTACGGGGTTGCCATAAGTCCTCTATGACGTGACAGCAAAAAGAAAAAAGGCAGGTGCTGTGACACCATTGCTTTTCTGGCTGGCACCTTTGTTTGTGGTGTTGCCTCCTGGAGAGCAGGCTAGGAGCACAGTGCTAGAGAAGCAAGCCAGAGTGCAGTCTTGCTCTTTGACGTACGCCACTCTGGTGGGTGGGACTCAGCCATAAGAAGGGATCAACAGGAAGGGTGGGGTGAACTAAGCTGGTAGCTGTAAGTGCAGAAAAGGTGTCCAGTAGCTCAGGAGAGGTCTGGAGGAAGAACTGAATTTGAGAGAAGACTTCATGTGTTAGGATCTGAGTGAAATGTTTCTTCCCTGCCCTTTTAGCCCAAAAGAGCCCACAAGGCAGCTTACAGTGAAAGCAGTTAAAATCCACATCATCCGCGCAGAAATCTGACAACAGTCCCATCTCGACTCAAAACAAACTGGCAGAAAGCCAAAGGAACGAGAGGAAATAAGGGACAACAGTGGCATTTCTGTGAAGAGTCCAGGTCACCTCAAACAGGCTGTGAAAAGGGGTTGTCTGAAGCTGTAAAGGGCAGGGGCAGGGTGGGTATTTTTAGGAAGAGAGTCCCATAGTCTCAGTGCTGCAACTAGGCAACACCTATCCTTTGTGGCTGCATCTTTGAGGACCATATGATGGGACCTCTGATGACCTGAGTTCGTGAGCAAGGTCGTATGGGAGTAGAGGATGCTCAAGTTCTCTTGGTCCCTTTGCTTTGAATTGAGCCCAGAAACCAACTGAGAGTCATTGCAGTTACCGTAATGTTAGTATATTAGTACATTTTGCTTATAGCAGCCCACCCCTTTCCTTAATCTGGTGGCTACAATCTAAATAATTTGTAGTGCTTTCTGAAGACAGTCATGCATACAACGTGTCGTATTCATCTCACCCGGGTGATCACCACAGTTTGTGTAACGATGGCTTGCTTCGTCTCCGAAGGACAGCTGATACCTAGCTCTCCGGGATCACGCCCAAGCTGCCCACCTTAGTCTACAGAGGGAGGGTGCAACCTATCCAGCACAGGTGGTATACCTACTTCCAAGGCCAGGTGTGTCACCCAACCAACCTCTGTCTTGTCTGAAGTAGACTTCCATCTGTTTGCCCTCACCTAGCTCCTCACTCCAGACTCTAGTCAATCTCTTCCCCTGCCTCATTTGGGAAAAGAGAGCAAGCAGACTAGATGTCACCCGCATGCCGGTGATCTCCAGTCTCCATGTAGCCTCATCCTTTTAGGAATATAAGGTGCAGAAGCAAGTAGGAGTAATGAAGAATTTGGCCTGCAGGTCAGGGATGGGGTTAGGAGAAGAGGCAGATGGAGTGAGCCGGATGAGAATGCAGCCAGATGGAATGGCTGTCAGAAGGGGTGAAGAGGCAAAGTGGAGGCTCAGAGGTATGAGACACTGTAATAATGTTGGCCGAGACAGAGAACTTGGATAGGTATCTTGAGTTATCCAGTTTCTTTCTTTCTTTCTTTCTCTCTCTCTCTCTCTCTCTCTCTCTCTCTCTCTCTCTCTCTCTCTCTCTCTCTCTCTCTCTCTCTCTCTCTCTCTCTCTCTCTCTCTCTCTCTCTCTCTCTCTCTCTCTCTCTCTCTCTCTCTCTCTCTCTCTCTCTCTCTCTCTCTCTCTCTCTCTCTCTCTCTCTCTCTCTCTCTCTCTCTCTCTCTCTCTCTCTCTCTCTCTCTCTCTCTCTCTCTCTCTCTCTCTCTCTCTCCCTCTCTCTCTCTCTCTCTTTCTTTCTAGCTTTGAGGGTTGATTGGTTATTGGGGTGAGGACTTTAGCATTCTACCTTGAGCACTGTCCACTGAGAGGAAAACATAGACATTAACACACATACACCCTTGTTCTTCGGTGCCTTAATTTACTTTCGGGGGTAAGGCGTGTCACCTGTCAACATGTACTTGCTGTGATCTGAGCCCTGTGGATAAAGCTAGTCTCCAAACAAGATCAAGAAAGTTACTCTGGGATTGAGTGGTCAGCTCAGAGGCCAAGCTCCATAGACTTCCAACTGATGGGCCCTTCCTTGTGGTTTCTCACTGTGGACTGCCACTGGTTCTCTGACGGCCCTTCTCTCTTTCTCTCCCACAGAAGAAGCTTGCCACAAAGGGCGGCAAAAAGAAGAAGCAGGTCTTGACATTCACTCTGGACTGTACCCACCCAGTAGAAGATGGTATAATGGATGCGGCCAACTTTGTAAGTTCTGGGCTCTTGGGGTTTATTTTACTAGATGTAGAATTGCACACCACACTGGATTTGGAGAAGGCAGGAACTGGTGGTGGTTCAAACATCAACCCGGATTATGACTGGATTATTTGGGAGGCATCTTGAGCAGGCGAATCGCAGCTCTCGTTGTCCCAGAGTGCATGTGATGTGTTCTTTGCTTCATCGCAATGACCGGCATGCCACGGCACAGTCTGTGCAGCCGCTGCTAACTGGTCCATCGCTGATGTCTTCCTGTTGGCACTCTGGTCCTTTTGAAAAGGGCTGTCGTTTTATGGTAACCAGATCTGGAACGTGCTGAATAGTTAGGACTTTCACGCAAGAACTGTTTGGGAGGGAGCGACCTAGTTTGGAATGGGTATTTCCAGTAACACAGCGTTGCAGGTGCATTATCTGTGACGTGCTTTGCATCAAGTGTCTCCTGGGTGGGTCTTTATAGCAAAGCTTGCTTGGTGCTTTGCCGTGGCGCAGTTGCCTTGCTGTAGTGTGGACATCCTGCTTTGTGCTGGCTTGTGCATGTTGCAGTAAGCTCACTCTTAGGCTTGTGCATGTGAACCTAGGAAGCTGCCTTATACGGAGGCTGACCATCTAGCTCAGAGGTGTTGAACTCATTTGTTTTGAGAGCTGGATCTGACATAAATGTCACTTTGTTGGGCCGGGCCATGTGTGCCATGAAACGTAATGCTAGGTACCGGAGATATAAACACTATAAAGGACAGCAGCTGGTAAGCTCTGAGTTGGTGTATCCTCACTTCAAGTCCCCATGGGCTGGGAGGGGGGGGTGCCAAGGAAAACCCATATGGGCGAACTGGAGAGCCAGCTGTGCAGCAGTGGGCAGAGGCTCGCATGCTGCTTGACTGCTGCAGATGAGGTTGTTCCGCCATGCCGAAGCCACCATTGGAGTGGCTCCACCCACTTCCCCTGAGCAGTCTCCTGTTCCCTCCCTTGCATCAGTTGCTCGCGGGCCGGTTCTGGCCCCCGGGCCTTATGTTTGACACTCCTGATCTAGCTCCTTAGTGTCTACCTTGACCAGCAACAGATCTGTGCAGTTTTGTATAGAGAGAAGTTTCTTCCTTCACCCCCCCCCCCTGCGGATATCACCAGTAGTCAGGGAGCTGCAGTAGGGCTTTTGCTTACAGGTGGTTCGGGTGGGATGGTGCATTCAGCGATCACATGGCACAACCATGCTGGGCCTGTGCCCCTTCAGAACGGAAGGATGTTTTGTGGGATTGCTTAACATGTAATAAGCTACAAATATTCTGGTGGCACTGGGGAGTTGGGAGATGTATGTATGTTGTGGCATGCCGGGACCCATTTTGTCAGAGGTCCAGAGTGTTTGTAGGCGCGAGTCCATGAAAGCTTGCCTAAGTCTTTCAGCTGCTGCTAGCCTCTTGGTTGTGTTTGCTTCCAGATGGAATAATACGCTACCGCTCTGGAAACGAGTTAATACCGAAAACTAGGATGTTAACAAGGCTAAACTAGTTTCAGAGGGCAGCTGTGTTGTTGGTCTGCAGTAGAAGATCTAGTTTTGAGTCCGGGAGCACCTTAGAGACCATGGAAATCTAATGGGTCCCTAAGGTTCTACTGGTCTTGAATCTAGCTCAAGGCTAAGCTGTTTTGGTGTAGGGGTTAAGTGCGTGGACTCTGATCTTGGAGAACTGGGTTTGATTCCCCACTCCTCCACTTGCAGCTGCTGGATGACCTTGGGCAAACCATAGTTCTGTCAGAGCTGTTCTCTCAAGGACAGTTCTGGGAAGAACTCTCTCAGCCCCACCTACCTCACAGGGTGTCTGTTGTGGGGAGGGGAAGGGAAAGGAGTTTGTAAGCTGCTCTGAGACTCTGAGTGAAGGGCGGGGTAGAAATCCAATCTCCTCTTCTTCTAGATCTTCTCTCTCTGTTCAGTATTTTTTTTTTTTGTCTGGGAAGAAAGTTTGGGTGTCAGTCGGTTTAAAAACTTGCAACCTTGCTGGTTGCATCAAATTACACTTTTCTCAGGAACAGGCTGACAGGTATTTTTAGCAGGAAACTGAAAGTTTTCAAAGAAACCGCATTGTGACTTGAGCAGGGAAAGTTCCTTCCCCTTCCTTTCCTTGTGGAAATATTTGCGGTTAGACCAGTTATTGCAGGGGCACATTAGTATGCTATGGGAGCCCCCCTAGAGTGTTAGGAGAAATTCATTTACTTTCCGTGAACACAACGTATTTATATGTAGAGGAGGCTGCCCGCTGCATCTCTGCATGATTACTCGTTCTAGTCAGGCCTCTTTCCAGTCAGCTCCTGCTGGGGGCAGGGAGAAGTGTTTGGCTCATTCAGCATGTCTCTTAGAATCACTAGACTCACAGGGGTTGGGCTTCTCTTTAGACTGTAAGAGTGGGATGTGTCTAGGTTGCCAGACTGTTAAATGTTTATTTATTTGGATTTGGATTCCACCCTCCCCACGAGCGGGCTATGAGCTGAACACATTATAAATAGATAAAAACATACAAATAGATAAAAACATATGATGTTAAATGCCAGGTTGATAAATGTTGCTAGATCAGTGATTCTCAGTGGCTCGGGAGCCACACCCACCATTGGTGGCTTTTCTGAGCATTGCTCCCTAGTGTACCACCTGCCCCGTGTTTCAGCAAGGGGGGCAGGGCTCTTGGCTGGTGGGGGTCGTGGTTGGTAGGTGGCTCTCACCTTGAAACAGCTGCCATCGGATGACCGGGTAAGCCGCAAGCCTCACTGAAGTGCAGACCTCACGCCAGGGATGGAAGTCAATGAGGCTCTTTTGGCTGGCAGTAGTCGCAGATGTGGCTGTCCACGAGCTGTGGAGTGAATACCACTGTCTTAGATAATTCCAGTGAGAGCAGCAAATTAATGTACACCAGTATCTCATCTTTGCAACACCCATATGTGACTAACCACAGGCTGCAAGAGAAGTGCTGCTAAAAAGCAGGAGACGCCGTGTGTGATGTGGGGACACCAAGTCAGCCTTGCCTTGAAATATTTATTTGCATAAAATATGCTGCAGACCAGGAGCCAGCACCTGCCTTCAGCACCGCAGGCCATTAGTGAACTTCTGCCAGGAAGCCCCCCTCAAAGAAAAAAAAATTAACATTTTAGCTTATTCCACATTAGGCCTAGAACCGCACAATGTTTTATGGTAGCCCGAGAAGAACGCACAGGTTGTGGTGGTAAGCTTTCACAGGCTGCAGTGCAAGTCCCCAAGATGCGCGAAGTGACGGTAACACAAGTACCGGTGGAAGAAGGGTGTGGCAGGACGTCGGCTAGCTCTCTCTAAGCTGAGTTAGTGAGAGCCAGCTCACAGTTTTTTAGCCTCCAGCTCAGACATTTTTGTCTTTGCTCAGGAAGGGATGGCTCCAGAGCTAACTAATTGATGCAGTAGCCAGATCGCTGGCTCACAACTTTAATGGCAGTAGCTCACAAAGTAGGATTTTTGCTCACAAGACTCCACAGCTTAGAGGGAGCATTGCGAGCGACCCGGAAGATGGCGATTGAGCTCCAGTGCAGAACACATGGAAACTCTGGGCTTTGGTTCCGTCAAGGACTGCAAGTGTTATTCAGTTGTTTAATTCATTAAAGCTGTGATGAAACCTTGACGGGGAGGGACCGCCTTAAAGCCCCCCCCCCCCCAATTTGTTTGCTGAGGCTATTTTGGTTCCAGTGCTTTATGTGATGGAGGCTGTAAAGGGATAGAGTGGCAGAGAAGGATCCTGGGAGACCAGGGCTTGAGGACCACTTTGGCCATGGAAGCCTGCTGGGGGACCTTGTGCCTGTTGCAGAGTTAGGCCCGTCTCAGCCTGGCCTAATTTACGGGGTGGTTGTTATGTTTGAATGGGGAAGGGGAGAATGATGTTCTGAGCTGCTCTGAGTCCTGACTGGGGGGGAGAGCGGGAGGTAAATGAGTAAAGGTATTGTAAAATAAAAACGGAAAACGCTTTTTTCCTTCTGACGATGAGTGCGTGTCTTAAGTTGCAAGTTCTTTTGCGCTTCTTTTAGTACCTCAAACAACGCAACTCTTCTGACATTTTGCTAGCGTGCAGATCTGCTTGCATCAAATCGGTTAATCAGGGAGAGGGTCCATTCTTGGAACGTCCTTACCCGTGATGCAAAGTAGGCCTTTGCTTATCCTGTCCTTGATAGATACGCGGGGAAACAGCTCTTCCTTCTGTGGCTGCCTCTTTTTATTAACGTCGGTGCGTCTGTATGGAAACAGCCCCCGGTGCCCGTCCGTCGGTGTTCCTCACCTGGCCTGAACCACCTGTCTCCACCCCCTTGCAGGAGCAGTTCCTCCAGGAGCGGATCAAAGTGAATGGGAAAGCTGGCAACCTGGGTGGGGGCGTGGTGACCATTGAGAGAAGCAAAAGCAAGATCACTGTCACCTCGGAGGTCCCTTTTTCCAAGAGGTAAGGAGCCAGAAATGGTTAAAAGATGAGGCGGCGGCTTTGCCACAGGCAAGGGAGTGTTAGAATCTGGGGCACTAAAAGCCTTACCTCTCCTGAGAGCCAGTTTGGTGTAGTGGTTAGTAGAGATTTGAAGGCCCAGAAAAAAACCGGAAAAATTCGGGGGGAAAACCCCATTTTTTCCCGTTTTTCCCCTGAAGCCTTTTTGTTTTTTTCCGAAAAATTGGAAAAATTGAAAAAAGAAAAGAAAAAAAAATGATTATGGAACGTTTTATTTTAACATGATGAATAAAATATTTTAAGACAAGGTGTTCAAATATTATCCAAATCATTTCTAATATATATATATATATATGGTATCAGATTGATCTAATTTCTGTGCATTGAGGACAAGCAAGTCCTAGGTTACAAACTGAACTCTTCAATGCAAGAACAAGATTCATTTCTTCCTTTAGGAGGTGCGATTGTCAGAAGAAAATTA
>NW_015161988.1:465533-482434 GCF_001447785.1 Gekko japonicus | reverse complement strand
AGCAGGACTCTGGACAGCTACCTGTGATTTGTCACCAGCCAGGAAGGGATTTGAAAGGCAGTTTGTGGCGCTACTCCAAAAAAGAAACGGGAAGCTGGAGGTTCCCCTGGGGTGGCCATACAGGCTCTGAAGGAAAGCTCCATGCGCTTCCCTATTCCTCGGCAGCAGAATCAGACACGTGACTTCGCTTGCCAAAGGTGAAAACTGAAGCCTTGTCAAAAAATTGAAAGGTGCCCTGACTTGGATAGCCCAGGCAAGCCTGATCTCATCAGATCTCAGAAGCTAAGCAGGATTGACTCTGGCAAGTACTTGGATGGGAGACCTCCTTGGAATACCAGCAGTTGGGAGGTGGGGGCAGGCTTTATTCAGCCACCTCTTTGAATATCCTCTAGGCCCCCAGTAGGGGTCAGTCACCAGAAGTCACCATGACTTCCAAGTGCACACACACATACACACACACGCACATATAAAAATACAAAAAAAGTATTTGGTGGGGTGTGGGCTTTTGTGGGTCATTGCTCTCTTCTTCAGATACCTGGGGGGCTGAGCACTGACTCACGGGGGCTCGTGCCCTGCCACATAATAAATAAATAAATAAAAACATTTTTGAAAGGCAAGTTGGGTGCACATATAAAAATACAAAAAAAGTATTTGGTGGGGTGTGGGCTTTTGTGGGTCATTGCTCTCTTCTTCAGATACCTGGGGGGCTGAGCACTGACTCACGGGGGCTCGTGCCCTGCCACATAATAAATAAATAAATAAAAACATTTTTGAGAGGCAAGTTGGGTGGGGTTTTTTGGTCACTCTCTGTAGCCAGCTTCTCCCGGGGAGCTAATACTCCATTTTCCCAAGGGAGTATTGGTGGATGCCATGGCAGGCTTTTCTCAGCTGAAGCGACAGTCTAGCAGGCTACGGTTGGTATTGCTGCTGTTGGTTTCATCCGCCTTTTTTTAAACGTAGTCAAGTCCTGTTGCAGATTTGCTCAGGAATGAACTTGGCTGATCCCAATGTCTCCAGGCAGGGAAGCACTTGGACAATATGTACGTTATACTAAAATGTCTAAAGTTCTTTGACGAAGCCAACACAAATTCCCTTTGGGTGCCTCAAAGGTGGATCCTGCAATTTGCAAATTGGACACCTTACGTCAAACCAGAGTCTGAAACTATGTTTTGAAGCTGGTTTACTAACAGCAGTCAGTTTCAGCCATGGTACTGCATGACATGCGGATTGTGGCTTGTCCCCCGACGTTGCTCTTGCCATAGTGTGTAGGCTGGGTTACCAGCTGGATCTCCGCAAGGGAAGAACAAAGCAATGAAACTAGCATTTGTCAAGGCCAGCCAGGGTTCAAACGATCACATGTAAGCTGAATCCTGGTTTTATGAACTAAATGTAGTTAATGCACACCATGGTTTTGCATTAAATCCGTGCTGAGCCAAGTTTCCGAGCATAGCTTTGTACTCAGAAGAGCTGCAATTTTTTTTTTTTCCTTTTTAAGAAAAATGAAAGCAGAGAAACTTGGGAAATGAAAGTCTTCATCCCCTACAAAACAGCAGCCTACACACAGGCTTGGCAATATTACCTAGATTTGCTTAGATTTAAAAACAAAACAAATCCCTCACCTCCAGGTTACCAGCCAAGCCACTGGGCTGTTGACAAGTTTCCAAGGGAAAAGAGATGTGCCACGGTGTTCTGGCAGCCACCAAGATAATCACTCATTATGCTCATGGAGCCTTCTATTCTGTCCTTTAAAAGCAAGCCAGCAGACCAACACTTTGTGCCACGAACAGCGGGATCTTGAATGTCACAATATGTAATTACGTGATGGAAGCCAAAATGGCATTGAAAGTTGGGAACGGTGTCTCAAAGCGTTTCGGAGAATTCTGATAGCGTCGGGTTTGCCCCTTTTACATCACAGTCATGTTGGTTACCTGCTTCGTTGTGTTTTTTTTAAAGATACCTGAAGTACCTCACTAAGAAATACCTGAAGAAGAACAACTTGCGCGACTGGCTCCGTGTGGTCGCCAACAGCAAGGAAAGCTATGAGCTGCGTTACTTCCAGATTAACCAAGATGAAGAGGAGGAGGAGGAGGAAGATTAAATGCACAGGGATCTGGAGATAGTTTTGTACATTTGGTTTTCCTTAAATAAAATGTGAGCTAATTTTTTCCCTTTTTTTTGGGGCTTCCCCCCCCCCCCCCCAGCTGTGCTCTAGACCTCATAGTGATTCAGCAAATGACACGGGGAAGTCTTAATATGTGTCTGTATCAAAATATTACATGGCCCTTCCCTCTTCAATGTAACAGTGCCATGTGGAGGGGGCTTCTCAAGTGGGCCAATAGTGGCCCACTTGTGGGGGCGTTCAGGGGGTGTTAGTGTACAGGGTGGCAGAGGACTATTAATGTGGGCTCCCGAAGATAAGGGCAGGTGTGCTTAATGGGGGATGAATGGGGGATTCTTTTTAAGAAGGTCCCAAGTGCAAAAATCAACAAGTGACTTTTCTCAGGTCATTTGTTATCACTAAAGCTGCCTTCTAATTCTTTATCTTCCCCTGTGAGAATTCTGTATTTATTTATTTCGGCTTACGTGACCATAGGTCTCAAGGTAAAGGTTCCCTTGCTCGAAAGCCAGTCAAGTCCGACTCTAGGGTTGCGGTGCTCATCTCTGTTTCAAAGCTGAAGAGCCAGCGCTGTCCGAAGACGTTTCCGTGGTCATGTGGCCGGCATGACTAAACACCAAGGCGCACGGAACGCTGTTACCTTGTCTCAAGCACATGTATAAAATACAGTTTATGTTTAAACATCAAAACAAAGTTAAAACAGTGAGCTTCTCCAAATCAGTAGGATATAATCAGTATAAAACATTCCGAACATATTTTTTAAAATAGTTAAGATAAATAAATATAAGCTTTTCAATGGTATCCACTCTTTACGCTTCAATGCTATTATAGTTGCTAAATCCCTTGCTACTGAAGCCGTAATTTCGGCTTCGTATCTGTCAGCAAATAAGAAATCACCCATGACTCAAGTGGAAGATGGTATTTTGTTAAAACAGGCAGTATCCAATAAGACCTAGGAGCTATCCAGTGGGAACAAAACAGAAGGAGGTATGTCAACGTCTCAATCTCACCGGATGCGCATGTGCAAGCTCTATCTGAATAGGAAAGGCATGCAAAACGACCTGTTAACTCTGCAGACAGTACAACGGTGTAGCAAGAGTAAAAGCAATTCTATGGGAAGGGAGGTCCATCAGTGGCTATTAGCAGAGGTCCATCAGTGGCTATTAGCCACAAGGTATAGATAGGGGCTCTGGGGCAAGTGATGCTTTGTCTTCTTGGTGCTTGGGGGGGGGGTCAACAGTGGGAGGGCTTCTAATGTCCTGGCCCCACTGGTGGACCTCCTGATGGCACTGGTATTTCTGGCCACTGTGTGACACAGAGTGTTGGACTGGATGGGCCTTTGGCCTGATCCAACATTGGCATCTCGTTCTTATGAGGGTAAGATGGTTTAAATATGATGGAAGAGTCAATGAGGGAATTCCCAACGCTATTGGTTGGCAAGAGCACCATCTGCTGTTGGGATGGTTTCACGGTCTCTTGGATCAGTTTTCACCTTTGCTTTCCCGCTGCTGTGTTAGTGCAGCAGACCAGTTGAGGATGCAAGCAGGAAAGTCAGATCTCCCCGTTCAGATCTTCCCTCCGCCACAAACTCACTTTGGCGGCTTCTCCCTCTGCTCCAACCCATCCTTTTAGGCTCATCGCAAGGATTACTGAGTTGATGCTTTGACCACTCAAAGTGGCACAGAGAAGGGAATCCTCTACACATTTGTTTTACATCCTGTTTAGATTTTGATTGGGGCCAGTGAATGCATCACCAGATCAGCAGGGTTGCCAGCCTGAGTAGTCAGTTTGTATGCCTTGAAAAATGTGCACAGATCCACTTGTGCTGCTCCTCTCAGTCTCTCCTGAGTCCACCAGCATTATCCTCTCTAATGACAGGCATGGTTTCATTACAGTAGCACAAGAAAGATGCATATGGATAAACATATGGAGCAGAGGCCCATCAGTTGTGGATAAACATATAGAGCAGAGGTCCATCAGTGGCTACTAGCCACAAGGTATAGGTAGGAACTCTCAGTCTAGGGCAAGTGATGCTCTGTATTCTTGGTGCTTGGGGGGGGAGCAACAGTGGGAGGGCTTCTAGTGTCCTGGCCCCACTGCTGGACCTCCTGATTGCACCTGGTATTTTTGGCCACTGTGTGACAGGGTGTTGGACTGGATGGGCCATTGGCCTGATCCAGCATTGGCTTCTCTTATGTTCTTATGTGCTGGTTAAAAGGCTCGACAGCTCTCTTTTCGGGGAGCTGAAGCCTCATTTTGCTTACCACAATTTGCGGGTTCTATTCAGATTTGAAAGTTCTGATCTAGCTCAGAAAAAAACAAGCTTTGTGTTGATTCAAGTTCGGTCTGATTCCCTGTTTCTATAACTGAGCCAGAACAGTTAGACCCGAGAGCCTTCTTTGAGCAGCTGCTGTCCAGTGTCCACCTACAAACCTGCCAGAAGCTATCCTTGTGTAGCAGTCTTTCTTCCACCACTGCTCTTGTAGTCTCTTTTTGCTGTCTGCCAGGTTTGTCAATCACCTGTAGGAGACAGACTCTCACAGCCTTGCACATCGCCGGAGAAAGATTGCTTTCTCCCAGGAGGACATGGGCTGCATTGCTGTTTTTCAGACAAACGGGCCCTAATCTCAAACTCCTTCCCCAAAGTTGCCTCACCTGTGGATGTTTAAACATAAGAACATAAGAGATGTTGGATCAGGCCAAAGGCCCATCCAGTCCAACACACTGTATCACACAGTGGCCAGAAATACCAGTGCCATCCGGAGGTCCACCAGTGGGGCCAGGACATTAGAAGCCATCCCACTGGGGATCATGTCTCAAAGGGATCATGTCCCTAGGGATCATGTCTCAAAGACTTCTTGCTGCATAGGATTCTCAAGGCGGTTTCTATGCTGACAGAACCAAGTATGTCATAAGCACTGAAAGGATGCTGCATAGCAAAAAACATCCCTCTCTTAAGCTCCCTCCGAAACAGTCAAAACTTCCAAATACCACCTGTCTGCTATGTCTTTTCCTATGTTTGCACATCTGGCCATCACATGGTGGGGAAGAAAGATTTTGCCAGCAGCCATTTTTTGGATATTTTGTACATGTATTCTATAATATGTGTATGTCTGTAAAGGGAGTGGCACTCCACTGCTACCCACTTTTAAAAAGATCAATTTTAGTTCCCATTTTAAAAGCCAAGATATCAGGAAGCATTGACCAAGAAGGGCTGATGGACTGACCCATATTTGGTTTTCCAGGCTCAGATATGTGGGCTCTGACCCTAGGGATCATGTCTCAAGTGATGCTTCCAGGGATGGAGTTGCACATGGTACTTTTTTTAAAATGCTGAAACACTTGACATTGGAGAAAGAACCTCAGAAGAGCCCTGCTGGATCAGGTGGTCCATCTAGACCAGCATCTGTCGGCCAACAGATAGGGCATAGACAGAGCATTTGGCGGCCAACAAATAGGGCATAGCCCTCCTGATGTTGCCTTCTAGCTCCGGCATTTCAGAGGTTAAGTGCCTCTGAATGTGGAGGTTCCCCTTAGTTACCGTAACCAGCAGCTATGGATGGACTGATTCTCCTTGAATCTGCCTTACGTGGCTATCTTCATTGGCACTGAATCCCACAATTGAATTTCTCTCTCAACGGAGAGACATTTCTTTTCAGCTGTTCTGAATTGTGCACCCCAGTATTGCGGAAGAAGAAGAAAAAGCTTCAGGGGCACTTCCTGGCAATGTTCCCTCTAAGTGGTGGGGTCTTGTGAGCAGAAATTCTACTTTGTGAGCTACTGGCATTAAAGTTGTGAGCGAGCAATATGGCTACTGCATAAATTAGCTTGCTCTGGAGCCATCCCTTCCTGAGCTAAGACAAAAACCGTGTGAGCTGGAGGCTGAAAAACTGTGAGCTAGCTCACACTAACTCAGCTTAGAGGGAACACTGCTTCCTGGTATGTATTAAGAACCCTTTGCAAGGGAGAAAGCAGCTGAGAGCATAACAAAGGGCAGTATGTCCTTGGGATGGGGGGGGGGATTTAAGCTCGGGGCTGCAGGTAGAGTGGGTTCCCCCCAGCCATGCAGGTGTGCTGGGGTGACCTGTGGCCACCGGCTCTTCCTCTGCCTGAGCCACCTGTCAGAAGCCACCGGGAAGAACAGCCGCTGCCACCACCGCCCTTGTTGGGATGCAAACCTGGATCAGGAGATCCGCTCCCACCCACCCCACCCCACCCCTTAACTCCTCTGCTTTTGCGCCTGCAGAATCCCTCCAAGGAGCATCTTGGCCCAAGTTGGGCAAGTGTTTGGAGGGGGGAGCCGGGCTGCGCGCGCGCGCGGGCACGCCTCAAAAAAAAAAAAAAAAAAAAAGGCCCGGTGCCCAAATGATGGGATGCGGTTGCCAAGGTAACCAGACTGGACGTCACCGCGCTTGGGCATGTGCGGTTCCATTCCGGGAGGGTGCGAGGCGGCTGGGCTGCGCTGTGGCGGCGGCTGCTGCTGCTGCTGATCGGGCCGGCAAGGCGGGAAGGCGGGCTGGACGGCGGGCCAGGGTCGCCCCGGCAGCCCCCTTGTCCAGCCAGCCCCAGGCGGGCCGCCGCCGCAGCCATCTTCGCGCCGAGCAGCCTCGCCCTCCGCAGCGCAACGTGCGCCCCGGGCCAAGGCTGGCGCCACTCGGCGGGGAGGAGCGCTGAGCATTGGTGGGGGTGGGGTCCGGGGGGGGGCTGCCGCTCCCTTCCTCCCTCCTCCCGGCATAAAAAAGGACCTGGGAGGGGGGGCCATTCGGAGGATGACAAAGCCTCCCCCCCCTCGTTTTCTTCTCCAAGGAACCCGGGCCTCCAAAGGCAAGCGCTGCCTTTCTGCAGCTCACCCTGGTGGGCCCCATATCTGCATCCAGACAGTAGCTTCGGGATTGGCCCCAGTGCCTTGGCATATGGGGATAGACTGCTTCTGAACAAGGAGGTTCTCTTCTTAGTCTTCCCTTCCATGCTTTTGCCAGCTGGGAAATTGCCTTCGGAATTTGCCTTTGTCGGTGAGCAGAGGTGGGTCCATCTAGCCTGGGGTAGCTGGAGGCTCCCAGGAAGTGCACAAGACCGACGTCAGCTTAGTGATTCTGGGGCCCTGGGATCCCTAACATCCTGCCACCAGGGTCAGCCAAGAAAGGGATGGCCCTCTCCGAGGGCTGTAGCCAGGGTTTTGTAATTCGGGGGGGGGGGGTTAATAAGTCGGGGAGGGGGGCCACTGATGCCACAAAATAAAATAAAAATTTAAAAAATTTTAAAACTGACTTTTGCAGCATTTGCAGTGTGCTTGCCTACGTGGGGAAGCAAGCTGTGCTTGGGGAAGGGGCGGTGGTGGGGAGTCCTCCAGGTGGCCCAGAGAGTTGGGCTGCTGCTGTTTATTTCTGCAAGTTTTGTCTTGCTGGGGCTCGCCATACATGTGTCTAGTTTTTAAATTAAATGGTGCTGTTTAATCTAGTATCCTGTATACAACCGGAGCCCCAACAGCCACTTGGGTCTCACGAGCAGGTGTTGATCCTTAGCCTGCGGTCATTCCCATGCCCCAACGTCTAGCAGTCCAAGGTATACTGCCCTTGAACATGGAGGTTCCCCTTTGCTGTCTGCATAAAAAAAAAGAGGATGCCCCATGAAACTGGGGTTCCCCTTCTGGTCTTGTATCAGGGTGCAGACCAGGGGTAGGCAACATCCTTTGGCCTGTGTGCCGAAGAAGAAGAGGAGGAAGAAGAAGTCGTCTGCCTGCGAAGATGCTGGTGTGCTGGCAAACAAAAGGGTTGGCGAGGGTTGTGTTTGGCCAGACATGCTTCAAGCAAGCCAAGCCCCAACAGCGCTGCCAACATTTCAGAGATTCAGCCTTGGACTTGGCTGTTGGCCATGCAGGTCGGAGAGGCCTGAGCCATGCCTGTTGACACCTTCTCCAGCACTGCCCTGTTGCCTGGGCAGAGATCTGACCCTGGATGCCAAGCACAATGGTCTGATGTCCTGCAACTGGCGCATGTCTCAAGGGTTGCCTACCCCTATGTAAACCCAGTTGGTCCACTAAGCTTGCCTGCCATGAGCCATGGACTCATACAGTCGAAAGGGGTCTTAGAGGCCATCTAGTCCAAACCCCCTGCTCCATGCAGAAAATCCAGAAGTAGAGCATCCCCAACAGATGCCTGTTCTTGATGACCTCCAGCAAACTGGTCATGTTGTCAAAGGGCTCTCGCTGGTAGGACGTTTCTCCCAAGGTTCAGCTGAAATCTGCCCTCCTGTAGCTAAAGCCCATGAGGTCTAGTTTGTTTGCCCTCTTAAAGTTTTCATGGATTGACTTTTTAGCACTGTTAGCTGAGGTCCTTTAGGCAGAGATTGTATTTGGAAGGCAAATCAAGAGTACTGCCTTGTTAAACACAAACCGCCTTGTTGGTTCGAATCAAGATCCACTTAGATCTCCAGCTATGACCAACCTTGTGCCTGTGGAATCTTGCATGCAGGGCATGGCAGTGACAAACATCACTCCACCCCCCCCCCGCTACCTTGAATCCAAAATCTAGTGTTCTTTCAGGGGTATTAAGGTTAAGGTTAAGGTTCCCTTGCTCGAAAGCCAGTCGAGTCCGACTCTAGGGTTGCAGTGCTCATCTCTGTTTCAAAGCCGAAGAGCCAGCGCTGTCCGAAGAAGTTTCCGTGGTCATGTGGTCGGCATGACTAAACACCAAGGGGCACGGAACACTGTTACCTTCCCACCGAAGTGGTACCTATTTATCTACTTGCAATTTCTTGCTTTCGAACTGCTAGGTTGGCAAGAGCTGGAACTAGAGACGGGAGCTCACTCCATCATGCGGCACACTCGGGTCTTGAACTGCTGAACTACTGACCTTCCACAGTCTGCAGTTCAGCGTCTTAACCACTTGAGCCACTGCAGTTCCTTTGAGCCACTGCAGCTCCTTTCAGGGGTTCTTAAAGTGGAGGTTCTAGTCAGCTCACATGGCTGATAGCCTTCACTAGACCAGCTCTCCATTAAGTGGTCCTTCTTGAGAAGTCTTTGCTGCTGCCTCTGATAGCAGTGAATCACATCGGTTAAGTTCTCACCCATTTGCTTGTTGGCTATGATCCCCACCCCCACCACTAGGTTCAAAGGCAAGGATGAGCAAACAGCTGTACCCCTTCCCTGTTTTGATTTATACTTTGGCTCGGCAAATCCAGCCATTTTACTAAATAATTGGAAGGAAAAAAAACCCTTGGTTTATTCTGAGCCAGTTCCTAGCCACATTATTATTTTTTAAATAATTTTTTTATTGTTTTTGTTAATAACATTAACATTACATACATCAAATACTTTTTGCTTCTAAATTAATAAGAATAATTGCTTACATTCTTAACATCTATTCTCGCCATACAGCATTAGTAAGTCACCATGAGTCTGACCATTATAGAATATCTGCTACAGCCTATAAATATAACCATTTATGATAGATCTGTTTAGCAGGGAGAATATCCTAGCCACATTAGACCTCACTGTGTTCCAAAGGACATTGGAGGGGTGTGATAGGGTTTGAGTAAGAACAGTGAAACCCACAGAGATGGAACAAGCAGTTTTCTCTGTGGCTGGGTACTTTAAATGCACAGGAACCATCAAGTCACTCAGGGAGTCACATGAACACATAAAGCTGCCTTATGCTGAATCAGACCCGTCTCCTCTGACTGGCAGTGGCTCTCCAAGGTCTCAGGTGGAGGTCTCTCGTACCACCTGCTACCCGGAGAGCTGGGGATTGAACTGGGGACCTTCTGCTTGCCAAGCGGATCCCGTGCCACTAAGCCACAGCCCCTCCCCAATCAAGGGAAATGTTTGGAGCACCTAGCCTCGGAACCTCCAGTCGTTGCCTTTGTGATGGTCTGATTTGGTGTAAGAATTCCCCCCCCCCATGCATGGGTTTTCAGTTGCTTAATTGATTGCTTTTCCTGTTTCTGCAGAAGAAGAGGATGGGGTGCTGGAAGCCTTGGAGGACTTCTTCCCTGAGGAGCAGGTGAACCCCCAGAAGAAGAAGAAACCCAAGAAGCTGAAGGAGAACAAGGCTTCCAAAGTCAAGCGGAAAAAGGAGGTAATGTTGATTTGAGTTGGCAGGCTAGGGGCTGGGAATGGGTCCCCGTGTGGGAGCTCACATGGGAAGGGACTCTCGAAAGGAGCATCGTAAAGATCGTCCTTCAGACCTCCTTGTTTGATTTAACTTTAGGACATTGAACATTTCTGTGGGGATACAGGTGAATTTGCATACGGCCTTCTAGTTTAGAAGATTGTGGTTAGGGAGCTGATACCAGTGGCTTGTGAGCTATAGTTGAACGTTTGGCTGAACTGTCGTTTCAGTAGTAGGCCTAGTGATACTTTCAGTGGTAGAACCTAAGAAGAGCCCTGCTGGATCAGACCAGTGGCCCATCTAGTCCAGCATCCTGTCTAAAACAGTGGCTAGCCAGTTACTCTGCAGGGCCAACAACAGGGCATAGAGGCGGAGGCCTTCCCCTGATGTTGCCTTGTGGCACTGTTATTCAGAGGTTGACAGCCTCTGAATGTGGAGGTTCCTATTAATCACAATGGCTAGCAGCCACTAATTGACCTATCCATGAACCTGTCTAATCCCCTTTTAAAGCTGTATTACTGGACTGACCACAGACCCTAATGTTTACTGTATCTGTCTCCGAGTGGGTTGTGACAGAGGCAGTGTGGTGGGGCCTCAGAGCACTGTAGAAGGAAGTGGTTGTGATTGGCCTTCCTGGATCACCTGACACTCTGAGCCTGAAGGATTCTGGGCTGTGGTGTCTCTTTTGGAACTTGAAATGCCCTCTCTGACCTTTGTTCTGCCAGCAGTCCTGGCAGCACAAGTGGGGGGAAAATCAGTGCCTGACCAGGGCTGCGCTCTTCAAGAGCGAGATCAAGATGGGTAGTAGCCATGTTAGTCTGTCTGTAGCAATAGAGAAGAGCAGGAGTCCAGTAGCATCTTAAAGACTAACAGAATTTGTGACAGGGGACGAGCTTTCGTGAGTCACTGCTCACTTCTTCAGATACAGCTAGAATGTGAGTCCATCGGTCCTATATATTGGAAAGTGGAGTGATTTCACATGCCGAATGACATTAGCAGCCAAATGACAATAGTAGGCGTGATTGGATTAGGTGTGATATGCGGAGGAGTTGTAGGAATGGAGAAATCTGCATTGGTAATGAGACAGGAAACCTAGGTCTCGATTCAGTCCAGGTGGATGCATTGTCTTCAAGAGCTGGCATGCACTCTTATTAAACTGCAATCAAAACCTCATAGGGTTGCCAACCTCCAGGAGATCTCCTGGAATTCCAACTAACCTCCAGGTGACAGAGATCAATTCACCTGGAGAAAATGGCTGCTTTGGAAGGTGGACTTCATGGCATTGTACCCCACTGAGGTCCCTCCCCTCCCCAAACTCCGCCCTCCTCAGGCTGCACTCCCCAAATCTCCAGGTATTTTGCAACCCGGAGCTGCCTACCCTGCCTATAGAGTCCACCTTTACTGTATGTCTGTCGAGTGCTTCTTTAGAGAGTCAATGTACTGGCTTAGAGCATGAGTTGGGAAGTATTTGGTTGGTTGAAAATCTTGGCTCCTCCACAGACTTACTAAATGGCCTCTGGGAAGCTACTATCATGCTCAGCCCTCCACCTAAGATGTGGGGATAAAGATACTGACTTGGTCTGCCTTGCAGGCTTGTTGTAAGACACCATGCTTGAATGGCTTTGTATGTATGGATGCTGTCACGATGCTTGCCTTGAAGGCGCACATGTTGCTAGCTCTGTGAAGTAATGGTCAGTGACAGGCGTCTGCCTTCGCAGTGTGCAGTTGCGATGTTGTTCCATTTGTCATGAGCTGTCCCTGGGTAGGGCCAGACACTGAAGCCCTGGGCAGGGAACTCAGTCTCCTATTCCTCCATCCGGAAATGAGGAGAGGCTTCCCTGAAAAAGAATGTCATGAAGGCTGTTCTGCAGTCGCTGAACATTGATGGAGAAAAAAATACAGATCTGCAGCAATTTAGAATATTCTGCAAGCTGTGTGAATCAGGCAGTTTGGCATAATCTATACAGTCATTCAGATGGTATAAATATTTTCAGTGCCATTTGCATCTTTTAAGCATTCGAATGCTTGCATGTTCACTGCCTGGGGGACCCTTTTTGGGTGGAAAGATGGCGCAGAAATGTTTTAAATAAATACAAATAAAATAAAACTTCTCTCACGGTCCACCATTTATTCTGCATTTTTATTCTATTGTGCATCATTTGTCCTGGTTTTGCTGGTCCTGGTAAAGGAAAAATGCTGTCTCCCCACCTCACAGTTGCTGGGAATTTTATTTGACCATTCATATGACTTTTAAAATTCTAGCAAGTGTTACTTTCAGGTATACATTCCCAGCTATCTGGGCTAGAACCTTGCTCTTTTTAACATGTGAAGACTGAGATTGTAAGGAACCTGAATTCTGAATAACACATTCTGTGTTTCTCCCCCCTGCAGTCCTGTGAAATCACAGCATATAAACAGCCATGTATGTGTTAGTCTCCAAATGTAATGTCCAATATTATTTATTAAATGGAGCCCTAAGACAGAGAGGTTGTTTGAAGATTTGGAAGGAGATGTCAACAGTATGCTGATGAGCACCTTATTCTATGTCTTCTTTTTTTTCATCTGCATTAGTCAAGACAGTAGATGTCCTGAATGAATTTCTGGAGGGTAATGAGCTGGAGGAAGGCCGGAATGGTGCACTGGGAGGTCCATATAGCCAATCAGGTTACGGCTGGTGGACAATGTTCCCTCTAAGTAATGGAGTCTTGTGAGCAAAAATTCCACTTTGTGAGCTACTGGCATTAAAGTTGTGAGTGACCGATTTGTCTACTGCATAAATTAGTTTGCTCTGGAGCCATCCTTCCCTGAGCTAAGACAAAAATCCATGAGACAGAGGCTAAAAAACTGTGAGCTAGCTCACACTAACTCAGCTTAGAGGGAACACTGCTGGTGGATCATATAGCCAATCAAGCTACAGCTGGCGGCTCACATAGCCAATCAGGGCTTGAGAGTTTAGCCTATCCTGAGCAGGTTTGCACTCTCTCTAAAAGAGCAGCTTTGTTGCTTGAGGGTGCTGTTTAGGTCCACACCTTTAGATGCAAGTACATCTCCCCTGGAGCAAGTAGCAGCTTCTGCTAGCTTCACTTGGTATGCCAGTTGTGGCATTGCTGCAAGAGGCGTGACCTGTCTGTGTAATATGGCCTATCCATATTCCGATCACATCCAGGCTAGACTACTGCAATGTGCTCCACATGGGGCTGCCTCTGGAGCACCATCTGGTACGTAACACAATGACGAGGTTGCTTTCTGGCTTGGTTGACAGAGCACACATCTCTCTAGTTTAAAAACAGCTCTGCTGGCTGCCAGATTGCTCTGGGCCCACACTGATGAACGCAGAGTGGTGGAGATGGTTCCCCACTCCTTTGTGCTCACAACAACCCCACAAGGGAGGCACAGCTACAAGAGAGCGACTGGCCCTAGGTCACTCAGCAAGCTTCACGGCAGAGTGGGGATTTGAATGCAGGTTTCCTGGAACATTGATCTGATGTGTAGCACAACTTTTTCATTTGACAAAAATGTTATTCTGCTCCAGCCCTGGCAGATTGCCATATTCAAGATCAGGCAGGAGGGAGGCTGGACTTGTGCTGAGAGGTTTTGGGGCAGGATACTTGTTTGGTATGTGCGGTGTGTTTCCTGATACTGCATGGCCCCACAAGTGTTAGCCCTGGGGGCTCAGTGAGGGAAAGCAAGCATTCACCTGCAGGTACCGAGTGCCAGTTATTTATTTTATTTAACTTACTTAATTTATACCCCGCACTTCCCCTTAGTGGGGACTCAAAGTGGCTTGCATCATTCTCTTCTCTATTTTTTCCTTCCCAACAGCCCTGTGAGGTGGGCTAGGCTGAGAGTGTGTGACTGGCCAAAGGTCACTCAGCTACCTTCCACAGCAGAGTGGGGATTCGAACCTGGGTCTTCTGGGTTCTAGTCTGGCAGTCTAACCATTATGCCATGCTGGCTCAAAACTGTTACTTAGAGAGGAACCTGTGATGGGGGTGGGGAGAGCCTAGTGTGGTGGTTGTGTCTGGCCAGTGCAATTGCCAGAGGGATCTTGGGTTCTTCTAAAGGGATCAAACGGAATCTGTTGTAACCATTTCATCCCATCTTCGTTGTTTTATTTACTCAGCCTACCAAATCAGACCCTCACGGCTTCTCCTGGTGGCCCAGGGAGAAATGGACATTCTCCCTCTCCCACTATTCTAGACTTGAGGGCATCCAATGAAGCTGATGGGCAGTAGATCCAGGATGGACAAAAGGAAATGCTTCTTTACACAGCAATTAAAATGTGGAATTCACTGCCAAAGGATGCAGTGATGGCCACAGGAGTAGACAGCTTAGGAAGGGGGATTAGACAGATTGATGGAGGAGAGGTCTATCAGTGGCTACTGGCCCTGGTGACTGAGGGGAACCTCCACATTCAGAGGCAGTCAACCTCTGAATCCCAGAGCCAGGAGGCAAAATCAAGGGAAGGCCTCGGCCTCTATGCCCTGTTGTTGGCCCTCCAGAGGAACTGGTTGGACGCTGTGTGAGGCAGGATGCTGGATTAGATGGACCACTGGTCTGATCCGGCAGGGCTCTTCTTATGTCCTTATATTCAGTCATGAGAAACTGCACGTTGTAAACAAAGCAGCTGGGCCATATGTGACTACTGTCAGACGTGAGCCAAAAGCCAGCCTGGCCCTGCTGGGTTGCTGTCAACCCCCAGACAATGAAAAAGGTGCATTTTCACCAGCTGCCTAAAGAATTGATCAGCTGAGTCTCCCCTGCCTCCCCCAGTACATTTTTAAATCCCCCCAGTTTCCTGTCTCTGTTTAGCATGGCTTGGACAGGAAAGGGACACATAGCAAGGCTTCTTTCCATGAGCTTAACATCCAGGTTGGAATATGTGGACAAAAGCAACTTGGGCCGAGGCCATGTACACTGAAACCAGCTCCTTGAAAGGAGTGTAACTAGGTGAGCTCTTTTGTCTGTCACCAGGAACTTGGGGCACTTTTCATCTCTCTGTTTTATCCTCACAAAAGCCCTGCATGGTAGGCCAGGTCACAGACAGGGACTAGTCCAAACCTTCATGACAAAGTGGAGCTTTGAACCCGGGTCTCCCTAGTCTAACACTCTAACAACCACTGTTTGTTGACGAAGAGGAAGCAAATTATCAAGGGGGTCTACGTTGTGCAGCAGTTTTGGATGAGCCCCTCCCATTTTGCAAGACACGGCCAAGTTCCTTTGGTCGTCGAGAACAAGACACAGTTTGCTAGTTTAGATCCAGATTAAATCTAAGGCCACTTTTGAAATGAATCCTCCTCTGTACGGTCCTTTGTGCATGTGCCTGCCACTCTGGGTTTTCTCAGGGCTTGAGTCGAGGCAATTTTCACCCTAACTCAGCTTAGAGGGAACACTGGTCTACATTGCGCAGCAGTTTTGGATGAGCCCCTCCCACTTTGCAAGACACGGCCAAGTTCCTTTGGTTGTCGAGAACAAGACACAGTTTGCTAGTTTAGATCCAGATTAAATCTAAGGCCACTTTTGAAATGAATCCTCCTCTGTACGGTCCTTTGTGCATGTGCCTGCCGCTCCAGATTTTCTCAGGGCTTGAGTCGAGGCAATTTAAGTCCACGGTAAAACAGCATCCAATTACCCCAGGGCAACAGCAGGCTGAAACCGGACTGATCACTGGAGGGAGGTAATATAATGCAGAATGGGGGGGGACGGGACCTGAAATAAAAATACCATGAAATTGCTGAGCGGTCGGATTAGAACGGATAAAAGGAAGTCCTTCTTCACCCAAAGAGCGATTAACACTTGGAATTCACTGCCACAGGAAGTGGTGGCGGCTACAAACATGGACAGCTTCAAAAGGGAATTAGATAAGCATATGGAGCAGAGGTCCATCAGTGGCTATTAGCTACAAGGTATAGATAGGGGCTCTGGGGCAAGTGATGCTCTGTCTTCTTGGTGCTTGGGGGGGGTCAACAGTGGGAGGGCTTCTAATGTCCT
The DNA here is from genome assembly GCF_001447785.1 of Gekko japonicus. Taxonomy (NCBI): domain Eukaryota; kingdom Metazoa; phylum Chordata; class Lepidosauria; order Squamata; family Gekkonidae; genus Gekko; species Gekko japonicus. Next base: position 466,219 of record NW_015161988.1, on the reverse strand, counting down.
GGCCCCACTGGTGGACCTCCTGATGGCACTGGTATTTCTGGCCACTGTGTGACACAGAGTGTTGGACTGGATGGGCCTTTGGCCTGATCCAACATTGGCATCTCTTATGTTCTTAAGAATGTTTAACTTAATTTTAGTGCAGAATGGGGGGAAAAACCTGGATGTAAAAAGAGGTTGGATTTGATTGTAGTGCAGAATTGCTTGGAGGATACAGCGGTGAACATGGTTTAAAAGGAGAGGGCAGAAAGGGTCTGAGTAGCCCAGCTGCTGTGTTCCCAGCCCGGTGATGTTTCTCGATGCTCTTCAAAAGAAGTCCTGGGTGGAGTGCGTTGCAGTAATCCAGCCTAGAGGCCAAAGTAGCCTTCAGTCTAGGCTTTTGAAGGACGGGTGGCTGAGCTGTCAGCTGGGATTTGAAGGCAAGGACAGAGGTACGTTTGGGGACCATGACCCATGTGCATCGTGATGCCCACCAAAGGAGGAGTTTGGTGCCGTCCCCATCCTGTTCTGCCCTTCCTGGTGCTGAGAGCCTTCAGACCAGCTCAGCAGACCCTCTTCACTCCGTGATGCTCCATCTGCAATGCAGCACCTCATTTGCAGTTTGTCTCCGGTGAGCAGCAGTAAATCTTGGCAGCCCGCTGCATACCAACTGTGTGGTCTGTGGATGGCAAGTGGAAGGGAGCGGGGAG
>NW_015161988.1:429612-465523 GCF_001447785.1 Gekko japonicus | reverse complement strand
GGCAGGGGAAGGGGGGGGGTGTGGGTGGGGGGGGAGCGGCCGTGGGAGATGCTGCTCTGCGAGAGTGGACTTCCGGGCAGCACCCCAGGCCTCCAGTGGTTCAGGGCTCAGCATGCAGCTTTGTGTGTATTTCCCACGACGTTTATTCGGGTTTCTAACCCTTACGGTACTTTGGACACCAGAGCCCTTGTGGTCCTGACGTGCTTTGGAAGTCAGTTTTCTGAAATTTCGGAAGCCACAGCCGGGTGGGATGGGGAGAGGCGGAGTCATGCTTTCGGAGGAGGTTGGAGATGGGCTTTCGGAGCTTTGGAGAGCTCCCACCCACATTTTGTGACTGGCGAAAGGAAATAAATCATGCCCAATGAGTAAACGTTTATGCACACGTAGATTTTCCTGTGTGAGGGCAGGCGGCCGGTGCTTATAGGCACACAGATCCTTTAATGCTGGAGCTAGGTGCTCTCAGTAGACACCTGAAGCAAATTAAAAGACATCTCGGCTGTATATCTTCTCCTGATTTTGGAGGGCCTTGATGCCGCCTGGGCATGTGGGTGTCACAGCCTTTGTTTGACTGGCGGAGCATCTGCTTGGTATTTATCCCATTAACCTGAATGTTTGCTTCCGCACCTGCCGGCTCATCTTTCTCCTGGGCAAACCAGGCAGTCATTTGCAGTCTGCCGTGCTGCCAGCCAGGACGATGCAGCCATGTGCAGGGACTGCTCACCCACGCTTTGGAAAAGGACAGAGGCAGGAATGGTGGGCTGTCATTAAGCTGTGGAGAATCTGGAAGCATTTGGGGAGATGTTTGACAGGGGCGATTTTACACTGTTGGCTCTGGGATTTTGGGGGGCCCTTGGATGAAGCCTCCTCAAGAAGTCCTCAGAATGGCGAGACTAGGAATCCTCTCTCTTGGCGAACGTAAACATTATGCACACATTTGTTTGGTGATGTCTGTTAATTGCACCTTTTGGGAGCGAGTGCGGTTATTGCTTGAGGACATCACAGGTTGTAGATTTCCAGTAAATCTTAAGCTACTCTTGCTTTGTTTTCTGAAGATTTATATTGGGTCGGATGATGTGATCCTGGTTACATCTGTGGCGGCTGTAGCAAGACTGTAGTTTTCTGCTGCCCAGAAATCAAAGAATCCACCCTCAGTGATGAATAAGGATTTGGTAGGATTTGGACCTGAGGCACTGCTGACCAAACTGACTTATTATAAAAGGGAATTAGAAAGACCCCACAGTCCAAATGATTTGTGAAACATTTGGATTTTATTTGTCGCGCATTGGAACACCGCCATTTTCCAGTTGCGTACAACCGTATGCATTGTTCTCTGCGATACAAACAATAGTAAAATAGGCAGGGGGTGGCTCCCTTTTGCCGACTCTCTAGTGAGGCCGAACTAGGAAGTTCTGCTTGCTTCCCCTTTTGCCAGGAAAGCGGTCTTCTCCTTAATAACTAGCCAGATCGCTGATCCAATGGACAGGTAGCAGCTCTCCAACAAGCTGGGGTCGAGATCTTCCCAGCCTTTCTGCTGGAGGCCTCTTTGAGGCTTTCTCAGCACATCGTTTGATATTAAACTATTGTGCTGTAGCAGTCGCTCGCAACCGAATTCTCAGGCAAGTCGCTAAGTTGCAGATCATAGCTGTAGGATCGACAATAGTTGCAGTAGCACTGTAGCATCTAACAATTTGTGGATTACGGCCAGACGGAGACATGCTGGCGCCCTAAGAAATGTCTTTTAAGGGGCCCCATAGCATTGGTGGTGGAAAGTGCTGTCATGTCACAGCTTATTTATGGTGACCCTTGGTGGGGTTTTCAAGGCAAGAGATGGTTCAGAGGTGGTTGGCTGTTGCCTGCCTCCGCGTCATGACCCTGGTATTCCTTGGAGGTCTCCCATCCAAATACTTGCCAGGGCCAACCCTGCTTAGCTTCTGAGATCTGTCAAGATCAGGCTAGCCTGGGCTATCCAGGTCAGGGCTCCCACATAGCATTACTTCCCCCCTCCCCCCCAAAAAAAAGAGAGAGAGAGAGGTAATTTAGTAATTTTTAGTATTTGTTTTACCCTCCCTCCCTTTCTGCGCCTTCTGGTTTTCAAAATATTTCTGCACAGCCGTATCTGCAAAATGGGGGAGAGCTATTGATTAATTTCTTTTCTCTTGGCCCCAAATCCTCCTTCCAGATTGCGAGAATTAATTTGCCTCGGCTCTGCTGTCTTGGCAGCCAAATGCATTCGCTAGTCGTCCTCGATCGGGCTCCCAACAGCAGAGCCGAAATGAGATGTATTTACATAAAACAACCAGCCCCCGGTTTGAATGTGAGCATATGTAGATGGAGGTCCTTGTCAGAGATAGAGGCAGAAGGAGAGATGGGATTTCAGCTGGGTCTGCAGGAATTACCATGGCAACCAATTACTCAGGCCAAAATTATAACTGTTTATGTCTCCGGTGAAAGGCGGGAGTCCAGTCCTCCCCCCCATTTTTTATTATTAAATGGGAAACTTGAAGGACCAAAACTCATTAGCAGCTGGTAGAGGCGAAAGCGCCTCTTCCCTTTCAAGTTAGAATATTTTATTTGAACAAAATGTGAAAATCCATCTGGCCGTGACGTGGGAATGTTCAAGTACGGTGGAGTGGAGACCACACATACACACAACACACACACACAAATAGGGGATAGTGAAAAAATTCCAACTGACAGTTTTCAGAAAGATCACTGGACATGTTCAGAAAAGCCAGGATTTATCCTGTAAATGTGCACACAGGAAGATGAGGGAGCCTAATTTGGGGGGCTGATTGTTTTTGCCAAGCTAAGAACATAAAGTAGATCAGATCTGGGTCCATCTCCTTTTGAGGGTGTCAAGCCTTAAGACTCCTGTCTTACATGGGTGATGGAACTGATTGCCAGTAGCCTGGTGGGGACAGGCCAGGGATTTTCCACCCCATCTCTTATTTCCTGCTTCCACTTAGAGAAGTAGTGGGAGAAAAATTGTTTTTTAAAAATGGTTGCCGGGCCAATGGCCAACAGTAAAACCATAGAGTTTCCAGCAGTTCCTAGAGAGGGCTGATGTAACTTCTGGGGTATTCCCGGAAGTGACATCATACCACCCCCATGTCTCCCCCAAACCTCCTGATGGGTGACATGACTACTATTTAGTCGCCAATCTTTTTTTGCTGCTTTTTTGGAAGAACCTGTTGCCAGTAAGGGTTCCATACCTCCTGCCTCTCTTGTCATTCGCAATGAAAGATGCAGCAGGATGGTGAGGTGAGTTCACTGAGGATTTTTAACAAAGGTCCAGTTGAGGGTGAGAGAACTGACAGCTTTCTCCATTCTTCCTCTTTAATATTTCAGTCTCCCAGGTTACTCTGTTGCTGACCTGAAAAATGACCATTCTTTTTTTTTTGGGGGGGGGGTTGCATCTTCCTTCATCATTCTTCAACAAAAGAACTTCAAAGGGAAACTCCAACGTGAAACTGAAATTTGAATTCATTAAGAGGTTTCACACTATCTCTCCTTTCCCCACCCTGGTTTGAACAGGGACTTGGGATTCATTACATGTGTTAACCAGGGGTCATTTCCTGTGGGAGCGCACAGGAGCGGAGCTCCGGCAGTAAGGAGTCCAGGGGGTGGGCACATGCAACAAGCCCCGCCCCCTGCTCCCAGAAGCCCTCAGTTGGGCCACAAGGAGCAAGAAGCAGCCAGGTAAGGGGCAGAGCCCCCCCCCCCAGCCCACCTTCAGGTACAAGTTCTCCCTCCTCTGTGAGGGCAGATCTGCACGTTCCCCCCCCCCAATACCTAGCAATCCAAAACAGTCCAGTGGAGCCTGAGCGGTGGGTGTTGCCTTCTGACACACTTCCGGTGATGTCAGGGTGTGTGGCATATGCAAATAAGTTATGCTAATAAGGTATGCTAATGAGCTCCTGCACCTCTTTTTCTACGAAATGACCCCTGGTGTTAACTATCTTAGCAAATCCTGGGACTCCCCAGGTGTCAACTAGTCTAACATAACTAGTGAATGATCTCTGAATTTTTCCTGATAAGATTTGAATTTCAGCAGAAGGTCTGACCCAGGACTTAGTGTGTAGCTCATTCTGGATGGAGTTGCACTCTCCTTGAAGGGAGAGGTTGAAAGTTTGGGGTTGCTGTTGGACCCAGGCCTACTGCTGGATAAGCAGATGGCAGCTGTGACCAGGAGTGCCTTTTAACAGTTTTGACTGGTTAGCCAGCTGTGGCCTTTCCTGGGCAGAAAAGATTTGGCCACACTCAGGCATGCCCTGGTTACATCTAGATTAGATTACTGCAATGCACTCTATGTGGGGCTGCCCTAAAAAGCGGTTGGAAACTTGAGTTGGTGAAGAATGCTGCTGCCAGGTTGTTAACTGAAGTGGGCCATAGGGACCATATCCCCTCAGTCTTGGACCGTCTACACTGGCTGCTAGTCTCTTTCCAGGCACAATTCAAGGTGCTGATGTTGATTTTTAAAAAACCAATATGGTTTGGGGCAGCATACTCAAAGGACTGCCTACTCCACTACGAACCTACTCAGCCTCTATGGTCATCTTCTGAGGTTCTGTTTCAGGTCTCCCCACCTTCTGAGCTTGTGGCCACCTGGGAGAAGGCCTTCGCGGTCGTGGCAGCCCAAGAACTCTCTCCCCAGTCCCCACGGAGACTCACCTGCCCTATTGTGCTGGTTTTCCACCAGTGGGCGACAACTAGAGATGTGAAGGCCCGGAAAAAACCCGGAAAAATTCGGAAAACCCCCGGGTTTTCCCCATTTTTTTCCTGAAGCCTTTTTTGTTTTTTTCCGAAAAATTGGAAAAGTTGAAAAAAGAAAAGAAAAGAAATTGATTATGGAACGTTTTATTTTAACATTATGAATAAAATATTTTAAGACAAGGTGTTCAAATATTTTCCAAATCATTTCTAATATATATATATATGGTATCAGATTGATCTAATTTCTGTGCACTGAGGACAAGCAAGTCCTAGGTTACAAACTGAACTCTCCAATGCAAGAACAAGATGCATTTCTTCCTTTAGGAGGTGGGATTGTCAGAAGAGAATAAAAAAGTTTCAGTTTTGTTTTTGCATGTGAGTGGGCATTCTGTTTGTAATAATTGTTTGGATACACTATATTTTTAATATGCTAGTTGTGATCATTTCATGCCAAGTAAAAATGTCCATAGTCATATTTTATGTTCCTAAAGTAACAGAATGACTTTCAGTCTAGAAAAGACAAAAAAAATACTAATGTAGCATTTTTTTCGATTTTTCTGAAAATTTCCATTTTTTTCCGGAAAAAAAGGGGAAAAAACTGGTTTTTTTCTGAGCTTCAAAATTTCCGGAAATTTTGGCCATGCTCTCATGATCTCTCCTTCCTTACCAGTGTTTTATTTTTGGTTGCTATATTTGTGTTTTTATGTATTTTCTTGTATTGTATATGTATTTAAACTTGGTTTTAATTGTTCGAGTGATTTTTTTTGGTTTGGTTTTAATGGTTTTTAAGATGTGTTTTAATTAGGCGTATTTTAAATCTGTCAGCCGCTGTGGTGGCCCCGATGTGGGCAGAAAGGTGGGGGTATAAATTTTGTAAGTAAATAATTACTTTTCACTGGCCTGCACTTCCTACATTTCTTGGCTTCTTGACCCTGCAGTTTGTTATCCCTCCATTCTTCCTACGTAAACTGTCCACGAGCCAAGTATTCACTCCTGGCATCTGAAGAAGTGAGCTCTTCTTCCTGAAAACTTAATGTTGGAATAAAATTTAAGGAGTCCTTATGGAGTTACATGACTCCTGTTTATCTCCCCCCCCCCAGCATATACATGGTTCTATTTCTTGAAATGCAGGGGTGCCTTGATGACGAGATTTCCGAAAATGAGGAGGAGCTGGGAGAAAAGTCAGACAGCGAAGGCAGCGATTATTCTCCGAACAAAAAGAAGAAGAAGAAGCTGAAGGAGAAGAAGGAGAAAAAAGTCAAACGGAAAAAGAAAGATGAAGAAGAGGAAGAGAATGAAGATGGAGGCTTAAAGGTATACCTCGGCATGTGAGAAGTCTTGAGCCATGGTAGCCTGCCATTTCTTGCGGGGGGTGGGAGGCGAAAGCCATCTTTGTACTGCAGGGGAGGGGTCCCCAATCTTGTTGAACTTATGGGTACTTAAAAGAAATTAGAACAGGTAGTGGGCTTCATAACAAAATGGCTGCCATGGGGTGGATGGGACGTCACAAAATGGCTGCCGTAGAAGCTGTGTCCCATCTCCAAATGTTGGGAGGGTCCTCAAAATGTTAGGACATTCCAAGCCAAGCATCATCCTATGAGAAAGGTGGCTGTTTCCATTAAATGGATGCTGTCTGTAGACGTAAAGGAGAAACCTCCTAGGCTCTTTTGAAGCACCTCCTACTTCAATGAAATGGAGGAAAAGCAGGATTGGTGTTTTGCTTTGCGAAGAAGTGAGCAGGTGCCCATGGCAGCCATAATGCCCACAGACAGCATACTGAGGATCGTAGCTACTGAGCAAGGGCCTAACCCTGGGAGCTCTGAGACTCTGCATATTCTCCAGAATAAGTACATTTTCTGTGCATAAGGAATTGTTTTTGCATGGGGCTTGGTGCTGTAACTCTCCTGGTTTGCTGCCCAGTTTCAGCAAAGTGATTTGTCAGATGGTAAGTTTGCCAACCTCCAGGTGGGGCCCTGAGATCTCCTGGAGTTACCTCCAGATTCCAGAGATCAGTTCCCCTGAAGAAAAAGGCTGCTTTGGAGGGTGGATTCTGTGGCATTATACCCCGCTGTGGTCCTTCCCCTCCCCAAAGCCCTCCCTCCCCAGGCTTCACCCCCAGATCTCCAGGAATTTGGCAACCCCGAGTTGGCAACTATGGCAGTCATCCGCCCAAATCCCACCTCCCCAGGGCTCTGAACCAGTCCTTGTGATTTTGGCCTCATGCAAATCCAAGTGATTGTCAGCCAATCAGAGCCCACGGAAGTCCACTGGATGGGAAGGGGCGAGCCAACCTCAGGTTAAGAAGGGTGAAGGAAACCTTTTTCTTCAGAAAGGGAATGGTGGCTCGGGATAGAAGTGTCAGCTTAGCCAGGCTTTTATTTGGCTTTTAGTTAGGGTTTGGGGTCAGCTTCGGGAAGAAAGCTTGTTTCAGTGAGACAAATAAGCATCCTGTTAAGGGCTCTATATTCCAAATGTATGCATACAGGTTATGTGGAAAGGAGCCCTGTGTGGTAAAAGAGCAACCTTGCCGAGGTGACCTGTGAGGAGAAAGGGCAGTCAAAATTTCTCCTCGGGTTTATTTATATTAACTGAGGCTTGGTCACAAAGTGGTTATGCCTTCTGGGGAAAGCTTGTAACCTTCGGGGGGTGACATTGAGAGAGCCAGTTTATTTATTGAAGCCATCCACACAAAACATTTACCCTGTTAAATACATTGTTTTCTGTCAAACTGATTTATTTATTTACGTTATTTATAGTTTGCCTTTCTCACAGGGACTCAAGGCAGATTACACAGAGGAAGTCAATAAAAAAATTAAAATGGGGGCATTCCGTAACTAGTGCATTAGGGTTTTAGAAGTTTCTAGAACAGCCAGAAAGAACTGAAGCCTAGGATACTTATTCACATGACACATTAAGTGGTACAGAAATTACATAAACAGGGCCCGCTTACAGTTGTTCATCTCCATCTGTGTCTGGTCTGTCTAGTCAGATATCTAGGAGAAACTGATTTCTATTTACCTCACAAGTATTTACAGCCTTGGTCTAGCACAGTAGTTTCTAACCTTTTTTGGACTATCGCCCCCCTTGGTTTCATCAGCTCAGCCCCGTTGCCCCCTCCCCTATCAAAAAAGCATTAATCAGAATAGCGGTTTGCATGACCTACTGAGGAAGGTGATAATAAAATTACCACACTCAGTCCTATTATGTTAAGGACTTAACAGCAAAAAAACCTTGAAAAATGATGAAGAGAAAAAAAGACACACGATTATACGACAGTTTGTCAGAGGCGGTATACTGGTCTGACTAGAGCACGGGTGGCCCATTTTCTAAGAACTCTGATAGCTTCCACCAGATTTTAATACTGTGCAGAGGCTGAAATTTGGAGTGCCATTTGCCAGCATGGAGCCACAGCCTGGTCAATCATAAATAAGTGAACCACGCAGTGGAAGGCCCCCCCCCTTGCCTCTTAGTGTCCCCTTAGGTCATCCCACCACCCTCTTTGGGAGCCACTAGTCTAGACCTTTAGGGATCACGTAACTTACACACTCCCAACCTTAATCAAAGTTTGTGTTGTCTTTATTTATTTATTTATTTATTTATTTATTTATTGGTTCAATTTATACCCCGCCCTCCCCGCTACGCGGGCTCAGGGCGGCTCCTTTATACTTAATTGTGGGCAGCTGGGGTTTAAGCCAGTTTGGTGTAGTGGTTAAGTGCACGGACTCTAATCTGGGAGAACCGGGTTTGATTCCCCACTCCTCCACTTGCACCTGGCTGGATGACCTTGGGCAAGCCATAGTTCTGTCAGAGGTGTTCTTGAAAAAGAGCAGTTTCTGTCAAGAGTTCTCTCAGTCCCATTTACCTCACAGGGTGTCTGTTGTGGGGAGGGGAAGGGAAAGGAGTTTGTAAGCCGCACTGAGACTCCCTTGGGTAGTGAAGGGCGGGGTATAAATCCAATCTCTTCTTCTCTTCTTTTCTTCTTAAAGAATCCATAGGAGAGGCCAGAGTGTGTGTGGGGAACTAGGCATTATTGTTCAGTCCAGTGGGCAGTTGCCTCAGAGCTTCCCGCCCATAGCCCACAACCCTATCAGATGGGTGGGTTTGGGGGTGGGGGGTGGAGGGGTATCCAAAAGCAAGAAAAAGTCAGCAATCACATTGTGCGCAAACTGCTTCTGGCAGGCCTTCTTGGCCCCCCGGCAATCAGAATGCGGGAACTTTGTCTGCCCCCCTAGGGGCTACTGTGAGAAGTAGCCCTGTTATCTGGCAGTGTTGGGGCACAACTGCTTTACTCTTCCTTTGAAGCTGCAGAAGGAGTTCCAACCTTGTCATTTATGTTTGGGATGTGGGTGGGGACTTGCTTCGCAGAGGGGACTCCACGCCTTAGTGGCCTTTGTGCGGGCAGAAGGGCGGGATATAAATGTTGTAAAACAAATCGATACACAGAACATCTCACTGTAGTGGCTTGATGCAGCTGCTCTGTCATGCTTTGCCCCTCTGCCCTTCGCCTTCCTGTAGGAGCCCAAGACCTCTGCTCAGCTCATGGAAGAGTGGGGCTTGGATGACGTGGACTACGCTTTTTCCGAAGAAGACTATCACATGCTGACGAACTACAAGGCTTTCAGCCAGTTTCTTAGGTAGGTGAAGCCCGTAAATGGCCTGGTTGGGGAGTGAAGCCACTTGGTGGTGTTCTGGATCTTCTTTCTCAGAGGGAGTAGAACTGTTGGTTAGTTGTCAAGAGTAGCCACAGAGAGCCTCCTTGTTCAGAGGCGTTGGAGAACCATATGTGAGTGGGTATTGTTATGCCTACTAATGGGCTGGGCCCCCTTGCCGATAGCTAAATCTGTGCAATGGTATCCAGGGGAATATCCAGAACTGCAGAAAAATCTTACTAAAAATTTTTTTTGGAGGGTAACCAGCCACCTTGTTAATAGTGCACCTATATACAAGCCACAGAGCGTTGGACTGTAGGTGCCATTTTGGCTTGACCTATGTGAGTGCTGTAAAGTCACAGCCAACTTACGGTGACCCCAGCTTTCAAGACAATTTATTTTATTGACTAAATTAGATTTTAAACCACTCTCCCCTGAAGGACAGGGCTCAGGGCACAACATAATGTCATATAATCCAGCACTAAAATCCAACCTTAAAAGCCAGTTAAAACCATCCAAAATACAGCAAGTAGCCTAGAGATGGTGCTAAAAAATCTAATAGTACTGCTGCCTCATGGGGAGGCAGGGGATGGGAGTTCCAAGAAGACAGACCTGTCGTTGTCCTCAACCAAATGCCTGGTGGAACATCTCTGCCTTACAGGCCCTGGGGAACTGCATCAGGTCCCGCAAGGCACAGATGTTATTTGGCAGAGAGTTCCACCAGGTTGGAAAACATCCTGGCTCTGGTTGAGGACAACTGGATATCTCTTGGGCCCGGGATCACCATCAGATTTTGACCTGCTGAGCGCAGTGCTCTCCTGGGGGTATACCAGAGACGAGGTATACCAGGAGAGGCAAGCAAGAAGCAGAGGTGGTTGGCCGTTGCCTTCTTCTGCAGAGCCTTCCTTGGTGGTCTCCTATCCAAATAGCAGCCCTGCTTAGCTTCCAAGATATGGCAAGAGTGGGCCATACCTTGCCACCTTTGCCCTTTGCCTGCCCTACCCACCCCAAATGGTGCATGACAACTGTGGGAGGGAGGGTTGCAAATAGGAGTCGAATAGCAACGGCCCACTTCTAAAAGGAGCAGTCGCTGTTCCAATTCCTTATTACAGGACTACGTCGTAGAATCCAAAAGAGATGAAACAGAATCCAGACCCGCAGAAATGGGATCAATAAAGTGTGCCATTAACTCTAAGCTCAGTTTAATCTATTAAAATGGCGGGCGGTCTCACACCATTCACTTACTCCCAAAGTTAGTTAAAAAAATCCCTCCTTTCTGTTGCTCAGGGTTATTTTTAACTATTGATTAATTGCTGAATGACATGGGCGGATGGGGTCCTTTGAATTGCCGGCTTTCTTTTTCTTCCCTAGGCCTCTGGTTGCTAAGCAGAATCCCAAAATCCCCATGTCCAAGATGATGACCGTCCTGGGGGCCAAGTGGCGGGAGTTCAGTGCCAATAACCCCTTCAAAGGCAGTTCAGCAGCGGCCGCAGCAGCTGCTGTGGCCGCAGCTGTTGAGACGGTGGCCATTGCTCCAGCACCGCTTCCCACGAGCGTACCGCCACCGCTGCTGCCCCAGCCTGTCATCAGGAAAGCCAAAACCAAGGAGGGCAAAGGTAACCAAGGCAAGAGCTGATCAGAGGAGTGCAGGTGCAGCAGGGCCGGTTTCCACAAAAGCATGCAGGTTGCTGCTGATTCCGACAGGATGGGGCCCGTGGCTCAGTGGTAGAGAATCTGCTGGGCATGCAGAAGGTCCTAAGTTCAAATCTAGGTGTCTCCGGATTTTTTTTAAAAAATCAATAAGTGACAAGAAAGACCTCAGCCTGAGCCCCTGGGGAACTGCTGCCAGTCAGAGTAGACAGCACTGACTCTGATCAACCAAGGGTCTGCCTTATTATAAGGACGCTTTATATGTTCATGTGTGCCACTAGGGATCAAACGCGGAGTCATCGCTGTGCATAGCTAGTTCTCTGGTTTGGTAGGGAATAGATATGCCAGCCTCCAGGTGGCGGAAATAAGCAGAACAACCATGAAGTATTATGCCAAAGGAAAATATCCAAAGACTATTTAGTTCTTATCCAATAACCAGTTTAAGAAAAATATCCAAAGACCAGGGGTCATTTCGTAGAAAAAGAGGTGCAGGAGCTCATTAGCATAACTCATCAGCATAACTTATTTGCATATGCCACACACCCCAACATCACCGGAAGTGTGTCAGAAGGCAACACCCACTGCAAGTTACCTGGCTGCTTCTTGCTCTGACTGAGGGCTGCTGGGAGCAGGGGGCGGGGCTTCTTGCATGTGCCCGCCCCCTGGGCTCTTTACTGCCGGAGCTCCGCTCCTGTGCGCTCCTGCAGGAAATGACCCCTGCCAAAGACTATTTAGTTCTTATCCAATATCCAGTTTACTTGGAGCAGATCAATCTGGGTGTTGGATAAGAACTAAATAGTCTTTGGATATTTTTCATCGGCATAATACTTCACGGTGGTTCTGCTTATTCCCACCGCCCATCCCGTGATCTCTCTTTTTGGTTTGCAACCTCCAGGTGGCACCTGGGGATCTCCCGCTATTTCAGTTGATCTTCAGATGACCGAGATCAGTTCCTCTGGAGAAAACAGCCACTTGGGAGGGTGGACTTCATGGCATTATGCCCTGCTGAGGCCCCTCCCCTCCACAAATCCTGCCCTTCCTAGGCACACCCCCTCAAGCTCCAGGTATTTCCCAACTTAGAGGTGGCGGCCCTAAGAAGGAACCTTCGTATTCCTGATTCATGGGGTTGCTTTTGAAAGGATGTTACTCCTGCTGGGGAAAGTCATCAAAGGCTGCAGTCACACGGGCAGGAAAATGCGGGGGGGAAGCGTGGCTGTTTGCCCCGGGGCTAAATAACACGCGGTTGCGCAAGCAGACCTACCGTGGAGGTCCCGTGGTAGGGGGGAGGTGCCGATCACTCCACAGTCCTGCGGCGCGGCAAAGAAGCGGGGCGCGGGGCAAACGGGGTTGTTTTTTTAAAAAACTGAAGTGTGCGCATGCTCCATTGGGTGCTTGTGCGCATCCGTGGAGACTTGGGGGAAAAAACCTTTTTGCGAGGGGACATGGGACTACCACCGGAAACACGATCAGATGCCTGCCCTTGCCCCGCGGTTTCCGGAAACTAGTACCTCCGAGGTTTTTTACTGCACATCTTCGGCGGGAAGCCTCGGGTTCACCACGGGAGCTCTACACTTCCCAGATGTGGCGGTGTGATCGCGCCCGGAAAATCCGCCTATCTTCTGTCTCTGCAGTATGGCTAATGCTCCGTGTGACCGCAGCCAAAGAGTGGCTTTTCTGCAGTGAGAAAATGACAGGGGAGGCAAAGGTGAAAGGTTTTCCATCCTTGCAGTCTCTTCCGTGAGAAGTCAGTGCCATTTAATGTTGAGCAGTTTTTATCCCCTGCTTGGGGGAAGAGATGAACTCTTCATGGGAGGAAACAGGTTAAAAAAAAAGCCCCCTCTCATCTCTGTCGCGATGAAGCAATCTTGGGAGCTAAATGTGCAGTAGAAAAAAATGAGATGAGAAGGTCCTGTGCTCCTGAACAATGAGGAGAAGTGGCAGAGGGGGAACCTTAGAGGGAAACACAGAAGAACCATAAAAGGTGGCTGAATTCGCCGATGCCAGCTGTGCCTGGTACGTGGAGTTGAGCCCCGCTACTCATTCTGTAAAGTAAAGGTAAAGGTTCCCTTGCTCGAAAGCCAGTCGAATCCGACTCTAGGGTTGCAGTGCTCATCTCCGTTTCAAAGCCGAAGAGCCAGCGCTGTCCGAAGACGTTTCCGTGGTCATGTGGCCGGCATGACTAAACACCAAGGTGCACGGAACGCTGTTACCTTCCCACCAAAGTGGTACCTATTTATCTACTTGCAATTTCTTGCTTTCGAACTGCTAGGTTGGCAGGAGCTGGAACTAGAGATGGGAGCTCACTCCATCATGCGGCACCCGGGTCTCGAACTGCTGAACTACTGACCTTCCACAGCCTGCAGTTCAGTGTGTAGCCTTGCAAATAAAATCCACAAAAGTGGAAAAGCCCATTAGGAGATCTTGGCGCACTGTGGACTCACTTGAGTTTGGTGGGGGCAGGAAAACACTAAGCAGAACATGAAAATGTGAAGCCCCCGGGGAAGTTTGAGCACTTGATTCTGTTTTGTGGATTTATTTATTTATTTGATTAATCTATTTACTTAATTCTACCCACTGGGGACCTGATGGAGCTTACATCGTTCTCATTGCCTTTATTATATTGTCACAATAACCCTGTGAGGTAAGATAGAGTGACTGGCCCAAGGCCACCCAGCAAGTTTCCATGGCAGAGTAGGAATTTGAACCTGAGTCTCCCAGATCCTAGTCCAACACTCTAATCACCGCACCACACTCGTTCTCTGTTTAGATTTGAAGGTGTTTGCTGTGGGGGTGAGCTTGATCAAGTCATGGTGACTTCAGTGTGGACCATTTTCCTTTTCCTCCAGGTCCCGGCGTGCGGAAGAAAATAAAGAACACCAAAGACAGCAAGAAAAAGGGGAAAGGGAAGAAAGTGGCTGGCCTGAAGTTCCGCTTTGGGGGGATTGCCAACAAGAGGAAAAAAGGCTCCTCGGTAAGGAAGTGACTTTGGTTCTCAGGGTTGTTCTCTTGCTCACGGTAACCAGTCAAACTTGTCGTCACAAATCCGGGCCTGAAATTCAGACTTTCCCTCCTTTGCTGCCTTGATTGTCAGGCATCTTTGGCTGGCTAAGAAAAGCTCAGTTCTGTGACTTGCATAAATTATGAAAACGGAGAAACGTTGCAGAAATCTGTCCTTGCAGTTTGGGTCTGTTTTCTTTCATTTGCTATGCATATATATGTCATCATGGGAGGGAGTAGGCAGGGTACTGAAGCCTCATTTCAGTACAAATCTCATGCAGCGTCTTCTACGGCAGCTAGGGTTGCCAGCCTCCAGGTGGGGCCTGGGGATCTCCTGCTTTCACCACTGATCCCCAGCCGACAGAGATCAGCTCCCCTGCAGAAAATGGCTGCTCTGAAGGGTGGACTCTGTGGCATTTTGCCATGCTGAGGCCCCTCCCCTCTCCAAACCACACCTTCTCCTGGCTCCACCCCCAAAGTCTCCAGGTATTTTCCAGCCCAGACTTAGCAACCCTAACGGCAGCTGAGGTTTCAGTTGGTGTTTTCTGTGTGCCTCAGCACATTTCTTCACAGCCAAAGGGGCCAGAAAGTTGCATTTTGTTTTAATGGAAAGCTGAGATTCTTATGTGCCCAGTAATACATTCTGTTCCTGGTGTCCCTGGAGTCCTGGTTATAGTGGGAACTGTATCTTTCTCCACCTGACTTTCCTTTGGGTCCCTGCTTCTCAGCCCATTGTCAGAGCTGTCTCTTTCCTCCCACTCTTCCTCAACCACCCACCCACAGTGTTCTTGTCCAGCTCAGCTTCCTTGTTTCCATCTCTCCTTCCTGCCAATAACACTTTAAACTGCCTCCCCTTCTGTTTCTCTAACACCAGTTGCTCTTATCCCTAGAATTCTGTGCCAAGCATTCAGCCGTGTGAATGTTTGTAAACATTCCATAACTTCTATCAATCAATCATCCTTTATCTACTTAACTATTGCAATGGCTACTCTGGGCAGTGTTCCCTCTAAGTTGAGTCAGTGTGAGCTAGCTAACAGGTTTTTAGCCTCCGGCTCACACATTTTTGTCTTAGCTCAGGAAGGAGGGCTCCAGAGCAAACTGATTTGTGCAGTAGCCAAATCGCTCGCTCACAACTTTAATGCCAGTAGCTCACCAAGTAGAATTTCTGCTCAGAAGACTCCACAGCTTAGAGGGAGCATTGACTGTGGGCCAGTCTCTTGGAGACTGTGTTTCTCTTATTGCGAGGGGTGGGCTGGTGGAGGGGCAGGGAGGGGCAGCCACGGCTCCTCAGTGTAGTTTGCCTTTCCTTTACAGAGTGAGGAAGAGGAACGAGAGGAGTCCGACTTGGACAGCGCCAGCATCCACAGCTCCTCTGTGCCCTCCGAGTCCTCGGCGGGCCTGGGCAAGAAGGGCAAGCGGAGGAAGAAGAAAAAAAGATGTGGGTCCCGGTCCCGGTTCTTTTCTGTTTCCCCACCTATCTGTGGGCGCAAGGTTGCCCTGTTGGGGTGTGGGGTGTTCGTTACTGTGTTCCACTCTCACCACTATCCCATACTGGCTCTCATCATCTCCAGATTACAGAGTTCAGTTCGTCTGGAGAAAGCCGCAGATTTGGAGGGTGGACTCTGTGAGCATCACTGAGCATCCTCCCCTCCCCTAGGCACCGCCCCCAAATATCCAGGAATTTCCCTACCTGGAGTTGGCAGCTGTACCACTTGATACGCTCCCAAAGGAAAGCCAGGCTTTCCAGGGACAGAGTTGGAAAACAGAATGTTTCCCTTTTGAAGGTAAAGTACTGCCTTGGTCCTCCCTTCGAGGATTATCCTTCCTTTCCCCCCTCTTTTGTTTTTCAGTCGAAGAAGGTGATGGTTATGAGACAGACCACCAGGATTACTGTGAAGTGTGCCAGCAGGGCGGGGAAATAATTCTGTGTGACACGTGTCCCCGTGCCTACCACCTTGTCTGTTTGGACCCGGAGCTGGAGAAGGCGCCGGAGGGAAAATGGAGCTGCCCACACTGCGTAAGGAGTTTGGCAGTTGAGGGGCCATTCTCTCTTTCTCTCTCTCTCTCTATTAACATACGTAAAACTGCCTGATACTGAGCCAGGCTCTTGGTCCATCAAGTTCAGTATTGCTCACTCAGACCGGCAGCAGCTCTCAAGGGCCTCCAGTAGAGATCTTTCACATTACCTCCTACCTGGTCCTTTTCAGCTAGAGATGCCAGGGATTGAACCTGGGACCTTCTGCATGCCAAACAGATGCTCTACCGCTGAGCCACAACCCCTTCCCTAACAGGGAGCAAGGTTGCTAGCCTTTGTGCTAGACCAGGCTAGAGCTGAGCAGAGGAAGAGCTTTGACAAGATGCTGCTTTTTGAACATGATGGCAGAATCTGTACTTGTCAGAATTCTCCCTTCTGTTCAGCTATTCAAACAATTCTAGTGGGGAGAGGCGGCCTTGTTGTGATCATAATTATGGAAAATGAGGGGACCTTTGGAGCTAGACTCAGCGCACCTGGTGGTGGGGCATGTATTCCGACTGGGTCTGGATTTGGGGGTTAGAAGTAGGGGGCTTATTTTGGAGAAAATGTCAATGCCATGAACTCTGAATTGGGTCCCAAAAGGTCCTGCGAACCGCTAAGACCCGTAATGTTCCCAGTGTGGCTCAGTAGCAGTCTCTTCTTCTGTCCCTGGCCTCTCTAGCAGTTGATGGGAAATAAGAGTGGGAGAGCTGAGAAAGACTGAGATTGGGAGAGCTGCTGCCAGTCAGAGTAGACAGTGCTGACCACGATAGGCCAATGTCGGTCTCAGTGTAAGACAGATCGAGATGGGTAGCTGTGTTAGTCTGTTTGTAGCAGTAGAAAAGAGCAAGAGCCCAGTAGCACCGTAAAGACTTACAAAATTTGCGTCAGGGTAGGAGCTCTCACGAAGAAGGAATACCAGGGTCGTGACACAGAGGTAGGCCATAACAAACCACCCCGGAAACGTCTCTTTGCCTTAAAATCAAGTCTAGCTCCCCACCTGGTGGTGCATAGCAGTAAAAGAGCTAGAACTTTTGGCTGCCAGACAAACTTAGGATCTCCTGGCTATTCTACACACACCAGGTATAATAACAATTGATTGGCACAGTAATGAGATAATACAGAGAACAAGAAAAACTGTGAGAAAGTGACGCGTAATATATGTCTTTTAAAGAATCATAGAAAAGTGAACAAAAATAATATACACAATCATAGAAAAATATATATTGACGGTGATCTCCGGAATGTCTTGCCGTTTCGAAGGAAGATCTTCTCCTGAACAAAGATGTGGGACCTTATGAATACAACAATATACATATTTGAAATTCTGGACATTATATGACTTGTTACAATGTAATTAATAAAAAGAGTAAATGTTCTGGGGAAGGTCTCATTTGCACTGAGAGAGGCATGGTGAACTTGCCGGCTTTCTGACTCTGAGGCACTTCTGTCGAATGGGGCAGAAGGGATCCCTTCCAGGCTGTAGGCTTTTCTCATTCTGAATTAATTGAAAATGTTTTAGGAAACTTTATATATACAGTGGATGTTCACTGTATTAACCTAGGTTGGGGTGGGGATTCATTCCAAATCTGACAATTATGGGGTGGGGGGTGTGCCCATCGCTAGTGATATCTCTTCGGCAGAGTGTTAGGTACTGCTGGGGAAATCCCAGGATAAAAAAGGTAAAGGTAAAGGTTCCCTTGCTTGAAAGCCAGTCAAGTCCGACTCTAGGGTTGCGGTGCTCATCTCCGTTTCAAAGCCGAAGAGCCAGCGCTGTCCGAAGACGTTTCCGTGATCATGTGGCCGGCATGAGTAAACACCAAGGCGCACGGAATGCTGTGACCTTCCCACTGAAGTGGTACCTTTGCGATTTCTTGCTTTCGAACTGCTAGGTTGGCAGGAGCTGGAACTAGAGACGGGAGCTCACTCCATCTTGCGGCACCCGGGTCTCGAGCTGCTGAACTACTGACTTTCCACAGCCTGCAGTTCAGCGTCTTAACCACTTGCGCCACCGCAGCTCCATCCCAGAATAGTGTGGGTTATATATAGTGTGATTCCATGCTGGTCCTCAAAAGGCAGTCACACATCAGTTCTTAAAACACTGAAACCTCCGTACTTCCCACTCTCACGTATCTAACAAATACTTCAAATATTCACAGAATATCTGGGGAAAATCTGAGACTTATTTACTGGCCGTGTTTGTTTATACTCGTCCCCCCCCCCTGCAATGGAGACCCAAAGTGGTTTACAACATCACTCCCCACTTCTCCATTCTATCCTCACCAAAACAACAACCCTGTGTGGTAGGCTGGGCTGAGAGTGAGTGACTGGCCCAAGGTCACCCAGCGAGCTTCCGTGGCAGAGAGGAGATTCCAGCCTGGGTCTCCCACATCCTAGTCTGATGCTTTACCCACTAGATCACGCTGATGTAAGCCAACCATGATAAAAATTGCAGAGGGATAGCGCATCAAAATAAAGCAGAAGTCCAGTGACACCTTAAAGGCTAACAACTGTCCCAGCGTCAGCTTTCGTCAGTCAGATCTCGATGCATTTGATGCAGCGCGGAAGTCCATTATTTAAGGTGCCGCTGGGCTTCTGTTTTCTTTAACTCAACCAGTGAGTTCTTTGGGAGGGGGCAGTGGCACTGCTCCCGCTAAGCTGTGGAGTCCTGTGAGCAACAATTCTACTTTGTGAGCCACTGGCCTTAAAGTCGTGAGCGAGCGATTTGGCTGCTGCGTAAATCAGCTAGCTCCTGAGCCCTCCTTCCGGGGCTAAGACAAAAGTGTGTGAGCCGGAGGCTAAAAAACTGTGAGCTAGCTCACACTAACTCAGCTTAGAGGGAACACTGGGCCGTGGATGAGGAAGAAGCCAGCTTGTTTCAGTTTCTGCCTTCCATGCTGCCTCAGGAGAAGGAAGGCATCCAGTGGGAACCAAAGGACGAGGAAGACGAGGAAGAGGAGATTGGCGAAGAGGAAGACGACCACATGGAGTTCTGCCGCATCTGCAAAGACGGAGGGGAGCTCCTCTGCTGCGACACGTGCCCGTCCTCTTACCACCTGCACTGCCTGAACCCGCCGCTCCCAGAAATCCCAAACGGTGAATGGCTCTGCCCTCGCTGTACAGTGAGTGTTATCCACCTTCCTCGTGCCCTCGGTGCCCTTTGCCTGCCCCGTACCTTCCCGCTGGTAGTCGGTGACCTCTCTGGTGGGACTAGCTACTTTTGCCATGCCTCAGTGGGAGCTACATCCCGTGATACTTCAGGGGAGTGGGAGCTCCCTTTGGCACCAGAAGCCTAAGGTTATGTGGTCGTTGTCGTAGTGCTGGCGTTGGAGGCAGGTTTAGCGCTGGTGCCCTGGAGGTTTATGGGAAAGAGCCTGGCTAGGGGGGCCATGCTAGGAGCAGCTTTCAGGCTATATGTCTCCCCTCTCTGGCAGCTGAGCCTCTTCTTCCACCCTTTGCCCTTCGGAGTCCAAACAACTTCTGTTTCCGGGCTGCATAACTGCACTTGCTTCTCCAAGTCCTGCCTACCGGTTTCTTGAGCTATCTTTTGTTGCAGTCTGAAATTAAGATTGCAGGCTTCTTAGGACATTAGTTTTTTCACTGGTGTTTAAAAATATCAGACCACCCCGTCCTCTTTTCTGTGCCTCTAAGGCAGCCCCATTAGTAGCGTTGCCAGCTCCAAGTTGGGAAATACCTGGAGATTTGGGGGTTGGGGTGGGGCTTCAATGGGGTATAGTCCACGGAATCCCAAAGTGGCTATTTTCTCCAGGTGAACTCATCTGTGTCGCCTGGAGGTCAGTTGTAATAGTGGGAGATCTCCAGCCTCTACCTGGAGGTTGGCAACCCTGTCTATGAATGGCAGTAGTTGTGCCTGTTTTAGCTCTGGATTGTTGTTCTGGGAAACTTTGGGAGGTGACCACCACGGTAGACTGCCTTTCACCTCCCTTCCATGGCGTGAACCTTTCAAGCGCAGGTGAAATGTGCCAGAAACGTGCACTTTGCTCCCAGTCGTGTCGTTGGCAGCCGAGCCTGAACGCTGGGTGGGTTTTTGTTGTGTCTTTGCCTCCTTGTTGCGTCTTCAGTGCCCACCATTAAAAGGCAAAGTCCAGCGAATTCTTCACTGGGCCTGGAAGGAGCCCCCGGCCCCGCTTGCATCTGCCTTACCCTCAGTGGATCCCGAGTTTGCGATCCCTCCTCCAAAGCCTCTGGAAGGGATCCCCGAGCGAGAATTCTTTGTGAAGTGGGCCGGCCTCTCCTATTGGCACTGCTGCTGGGTCAAGGAGCTGCAGGTGAGTGGGGTCAGAGTGGGCCCCGTTGTATCCCCGGGTGGGGAGGGTGGAAAGGGTTGTGTGAGCCCTTAGGCCAGGGGTGTCAAACATGTGGCACGGGGGCTGGATTAGGCCCCCAGAGGGCTTCTGTCAGGCCCACAGTGGAACTGGCTGTCTTCTGCTTCTTCTTCCAGTTCTGCTGCTGCTGCGTCATCCTAGATTTGTAGCTTACAGATACACACCTGAACAGCATACTCAAGATTGCAACAGCACAGACATTTTGATGCAATAATTCAGAGCAAGAGGTGTCAGTTATCAGACACTGTTAAATAAACACAATATTGCAAGAGTGCTAATGTTTTAAGCACGTTTTTATTTTAAGTTAAAAAACACCCTTTGTGTTTGTGTCCTTTATAAAGTTTATATCTCCACTGCCTGGCATTACATTTTATGACACACATGGCCCGGCCCAAAAGGTCTCATTAGATCTGGCCCTCATAACAAATGAGTTTGACAGCCCTGCCTTAGGCACTCTTTCTTGTCACGCAGCTGGAGCTCTACCACACTGTGATGTACCGCAACTACCAAAGAAAGAACGACATGGACGAGCCGCCAGGTTTCGATTATGGCTCCGGAGACGAGGATGGCAAGAGCGAGAAGAGAAAGAACAAAGACCCCCACTATGCTATAATGGAGGAGAAGTATTACCGCTATGGCATCAAGCCCGAGTGGATGATGATTCACCGTATTCTCAACCACAGGTGATGGCATGGGCGTGGGCCAGTCGATCCCCTTGCACACTGAAATGAATTCATAAGAACACAAAGGAGCCACATTGGATCAGACCGAGGGCGCATCGAGTCCAGGATTCTGTTCAAAAGTGGCTGACCAGTTGCCTCTAGAAAGCTCACAAGCTGGATGACTGTGACAGTGTCCACCCATTCGGGCTTTCTAGCAAGTGATATAAAGAGACATACTGCCTCTGGTACTGGAGGGTGTAGATATCCGTCAAGACTAGTAGTCATTGTGACTAGGAGCCACTGATAGCCCCATCCTCCATGAATTTGTCCAGTCCCCTTTCAAAGCCTTCCAAGTTTGCAGCCATCACCACATCATGCGGCAACGAGTTCCACAGTTTAACTGTGTGCTGTGTGAAGAAGAAGTATTTCCTTTTCCTTTTCTCTATACTGAATCGCCCACCTTTCAGCTTCAATGGATGACCCCGGATTCTAGTATTATGGGTGAAGGAGCAAAGTTTTCCCCTGTCCGCTCTCTCCACACCATGCATAATTTGGTAGACCTCTGTCATGCCACCCCATACTCACCCCAAAACTTTTTAACTGAGCCTCATAGGGCAGTTGCTCTAGCCCTCTGTTCACTTCATTGTCATGAGGTGTCTTGGGTGCGTCATAGTTAAAAAAGAGGCAAATGTATAACTCTACCAGCTGATATTCTCCTCCAAAATTAAGTAGAACCTCCAGGTCCAGAGGCAGTGTATCTTTTTTTCTTTTGCTGAGTATTTTAATGTGTGTGTGTGTGCGCGCCTGGAAGTCATGGTTGACTTCTGGCAACCCCTAGTGGGACTTGGACATTTCAGAGAGGTGGCTTGCTATTGCCAGCCTCTGTACCCCAGCCCTGATATTCCTTGGAGGTCTCCTATCGGAGTACTTGCCAGGGTTGGCCCTGCTTAGCGTCTGAGATCTGATGAGATTGGGCTTGCCTGGGCTATCCAGGTCAGGGCCAGAGGCAGTGTATCTTTGACAACCAAGGATTCAGAATAAACTGTGCTAGAAGATGGCTGTTGTCTTTGTGCCTCAGAGTCATCTGTGTGCCTATTGCTGGTGACAAGTGCTGGACCTATATGGTTGATTTGATCCAGCAGAGCTCTAATGCTCTCGGGGACTGTAAGTAAACCAGTTTAGGATCCGCAAGGAGCGAACAAGCTGCTTTCCACAGACTGGGGAGGCTGGAGCAAGCGTGACTCTGTTGTTCCAGCTGCCTAGATTAAAACAACCCACAGGGGTGGGGTGGGGTGGGGGTTCTGCCAGGCAGGCTTCATTGGAAATGAACAGGACGTTGCACTGTTAGTTTCAGTGCACCTTCCCAGCAGTGTTCCCTCTAAGTTGAGTTAGTGTGAGCTAGCTCACAGTTTTTAAGCCTGCAGCTCACACATTTTCATCTTAGCTCAGGGAGGGTGGCTCCAGAGCAAACTAATTTATGCAGCAGCCAAATCACTGGCTCACAGCTTTAATGCCAGCAGCTCACAAAGTCGAATTTTTGCTCACAAGACTCCACAGCTTAGAGGGAGCATTGCTTCCCAGTGGATTCCTGCCCTGAGGTCAGCTCTACCTCACTCTGCAGTCCTTAATGGCAACCCAGAACAGTCCTTCTTCCCTTGTCTCGATGTAAAGCCTGCCTGCAACTGGAGAGCCAAGCTGTGTGTGTGTGTTAGTTTTGTGACCCAGCTGTGATAAACTCCTCTTCTGTCATGCTGTTCAGCTTCGACAAGAAGGGAGATGTCCACTACCTGATCAAGTGGAAGGATCTCTCCTATGACCAGTGCACCTGGGAGAGAGACGACATGGACATCCCAGACTATGAAAATTTCGAGCAGCAGTATTGGAATCACAGGTCAGTGCTGGAGACATTGGAGGCACGGCCGTGCAGCAGCGACCGCAATTGAGGGCTAGGAACTTGGCAAGTCTAGGCCGGGAGTGGGGAATGCTAGAGTCCTCTAGCTGAGTTGTAGATGGCCTGCTTTACCTGTAGGGAGTCCGTGGTTCAGTTCCTGGCATCCTGGGATCACAGGGACTCCACGTGAGACTGCATAGGGCAGCTGCCAGTCAGAGTGGGAGAACACGGGGCTGTGATGGGCCAGTGGTGTGACTCAGCGCGAATCTTTCCGTGCATCGTTTTCTTTCTCCGTCACAGGGAGATGATGTTGGGGGAGGAGAGACTGAGCAAGAAAGGGAAGAAGCTGCACGATGACAAACTGGAAAGGCCTCCAGAAACACCTATTGTGGATGTAAGTGAGAGAGAAGTTGGGCGGGGAGGGGGAAGCGGTAAAGCCCGAGAGTCCACTGGACTTAGAAGGAATCCTGCATGAAGGATTGCACTGTGATTCAGCTACATCTCTGGCTTTGATTGCAACGAGCGTTGCCCACCTATCTCCAGGCCTATATTTGTGGCCGTAAGGTCTAGAAACTTTTCCAGTCAGAACCGAGAGGTTGAATTCTGTGTGTGCTGCTATGTTCAGAATCATAACCACAATCCAGCTGGGCTGAATCTGCTCTGAGCTCCCCCGCCCCAATCATTTAATCAATTGATTCACCAAAACGTGAGCTGATTGACCAGTGGGGCCCAATTTTTATTAGTAAGACTTTGAGAGTAGGGATGGGCACAGACCAGAAAATCCTGAACTGGACCCCAAACCGAACCGAGCAAAAAATGCCTGAACCAAACTGGCTGCAGCCAGGAGAGGGAAGGGGATCACTTCGAAGTGCCCACCCCCCCGAAATAGACGGATGTAATGGCTCACAGCCATTTAAACCTAACAGCCGATGGGCGGATTTTCCCAGTTGTCAGGTTTAAATGGCTGCGACTCATTTTACTTCCAAGTGTGTGGGGGGGAGTGAAAGGGATCGCTGAAATGGCTTGCATCCATTCCAGCCAAACAGCAGGGCTGGTGCACCTGTCAGCTGTTAAGCTGAAATAGTTGCAAGCCATTTCAGCAAATCGTCTTGCTCCCCCCCACTTCCCACCATGAGATGCATGAACCTCCAGAAACCATGTGGAGGGTTGTGGGATGGTGATTGAGGCAAGATCGCACAAACCATGACCCGGTGATTTTAGTAGTGAACTGAGTGTCGTGGGCAGGTTGAGAGTTCTGTAGGTTTCTGGGTTATTACTGTTACTAGAGGATGAGAAGAAGAAGAAAAGGCCATCTTTTCAGATTTTGTAAACCACCATAAATAAGCGTTCATTATACTTGATCACCTGATTGTGTGTGTAAGATGCTGTCAACTCTCAGCCAACTTAGGGAGACTCCATAGGGTTTCCAAGACAAGAAATGAGCAGAGGTGGTTTTCCATTGCCTGACCATGTGTAGGAACCTTGTCTTCTTGGGTGGTCTCTTGTCCAAGTACTAATCAGGGCAGATCCTGCTTAGCTTCCGAAGTCTGATGAGATTGGGTTAGCTTGGTCCATCTAGGTTAGGGTGACCATCTGATTACCCACTGCATCAAGTAAAAAAAAATAAAATTGGTTGACAGCCTTAATAATGCCTTTTCTTCCCCCACTTGCCCCTCTGCAGCCTACGGTGAAATTTGACAAGCAACCATGGTATATTGATACAACAGGTGGGACTTTGCATCCTTACCAATTGGAGGGCCTCAACTGGCTGCGGTTTTCCTGGGCGCAAGGAACAGACACTATTCTCGCCGACGAGATGGGCCTTGGCAAGACCGTCCAGACCATTGTATTCCTCTACTCTCTGTACAAAGAGGTAGGCATTGGCGTTAATTGGAGCCATTACCAGTTTCCCCAGCATCCTTTGCGAGGGGACTGCAGATTAGCAATGTGTCTCTCCCCACCCCCTTCTCTGTACACAGGGCCACTCCAAAGGTCCATATCTGGTCAGCGCTCCCCTGTCAACAATCATCAACTGGGAACGGGAGTTTGAGATGTGGGCACCAGGCTTCTATGTGGTCACGTACACGGGGGACAAGGAGAGCCGGTCTGTAATCCGTGAAAATGAGTTCTCCTTTGAAGACAATGCTATCCGGACTGGGAAGAAGGTTTTCCGAATGAAAGTAAGCACTGGCTATTTGAGGGGATGGGGTGGGGAGATGTGTTTCTTGTGACCCACAGCTTTTGGGACCCTGAAAACAAAATAGCAGAGCAGGTCATTGAAATCTCTATTTCATAATGTAACCGTTCAACTCTGATCTCTGCAGGGCCTGATTTGGATCACGACCGCTGTGTGGGAGAAGGAGGAATTCTTGCCTTCTCCAATGTGCTGTTTTTGGTGGCTGTGGGGCAGGGACCATTAATTTACTTATTTGGGAGCCAGCATGCGCACTGAATGCTTGCTCGTGCTGACTGCTCACAGAGAAATAATGCTGCCCCTGGGCTGTTTCAGATGCTGAAAACAGCATAGGAGGGAAGGCAGGAATTCTCCCATGCAACTAATCCAGTTCTTATCAGGCCATGCTGTGCATTTACTCACAAGTTGCCACTGGGAATGAGCAGCTACAGCATAGCTGCAAGTCCCAGTGGTGAACTCATGCAGTTTGTAAGTCTAATTAGGCTCTAAGTTTAGAATTGCATTGCCAGTTTCCCACAAGCAAAGCTTTCTGTCTTTAAAGGGGAACTCACCTTACTTTTTCAAGAGGAGAAAAGCTGTCTGGATCCAGCTTTGAGAGCTGTAGTCTGCTGTGCCTTCTACTGCCTGAGCACACATATCTTAGTGTTTGCCATGTGAGATGGGGGGGGGGGAGTTGAAAGTAGACAACGACTTCTGTCGTAAAAAAAAGAAAGTGTCTTACTTGGAAGGCAATAGTCTCATAGTCGCAATATGACTAGCAGGACCCCTGAATATCAAGTCAAACTTTATAACATAGAAAACATGGAACTCTTCAGTCTTGTGTTGTCCTCCTCCTCCTCCCCTCTCATTACCATACGTGTTACTGGGTATACATTGTGGACAGAATTATTCACGTTGAAACAATGAACATATCCTTAATGTACAGGGGTCGTTTCATAGAAAAAGAGCTAGGGGAACTCATTAGCATAACTCATTAGCATATGCCACATCCCCTGACATCACCGGAATTGTCATAAGGCCACACCCCCTGACATCACCGTAAGTGTGTCATAAGGCCACACACTCCGCCCCCAATGGTCCCGGCCGCCGGTGGTGGACCTGCAAGGCCGGCGGGAGTGCAAGGAAGCCCCGCGAAGGCCCTCCCTGGCCCCAGACAGGCAGGGGTGGGGAGAGGCAGGGAGGAAGCAACTTACCCTCCCTCTTCTGCCTCCTCCTGGCTGAATGAGGGCCGGAAGCGGGGCGGCCGGAAGCAGGGGGCGGGGCTTTGTCATGTGCCCCGCCCCCCGTACCTCACCCGGGGGAACTGCGATCCCCCGCGATTCCCCCCGAAATGACCTCTGTTAATGTATATGTTTATCCAACTTTGAAATCATCATTTAATGGTGTAGGTTATATATAAAAAATTTCATACTACACATTTTGAGAGAGTAACATCTTGTCTTAAAAAGCATTTTCACTCCTAAAAGAGGAAATCTTTCGTAGGAGTTGTTTTCAGAGTTCCCCCAATTTTTAATTTTTTCCCCCCATTGCAAATATCAGGGGGGGAAAAACCAGGGGTCATTTCGTAGAAAAAGAGGTGCAGGAGCTCATTAGCATAACTCATTAGCATAACTTATTTGCATATGCCACACCCCCTGACATCACCAGAAGTGTGCTAGAAGGCAACACCCACTGCTCAGGCTCCACTGGACTGTTTTGGATTGCTAGCTATTGGGGGGGGGGGAGAACCTGCAGATCTGTCCTCACAGAGGAGGGAGAGCTTGTACCTAAATAAAACTTGGTCTTAAAGGTGCCACTGGACTGTTTTGGGCCAAGGGGAGCTCTGCAACTTACCTGGCTGCTTCTTGCTCTGACCGAGGGCTCCTGGGAGCAGGGGGTGGGGATTGTTGCATGTGCACGCCCCCTGGGCTCTTTACTGCCGGAGCTCCGCTCCTGTGCACTCCTGCAGGAAATGAACCCTGGAAAAAACAACCGTAGGAGCAGTAAGAGGGAGTGGGGAGAAATGTTCTCCCTCCCCAACTTGTTCCGTTCTTCAGCTTCCACTTCTCCTAGGATTGCCAACTCCAGGTTGGGAAATTCCTGGAGATTTGGGGGTAGGACCTGGAGACGACAGGGCTCGGGGAGGGGAGGGAGCTCGGCAGGGCCATAGGGTCCAGCTTCTAAAGCAGTGATTTCTCCCAGGGAACTCTATTCTGGAGATCCGCTGTAATTCTAAAATATATCCAGCCCCCACCTGGAGGTTGTCAATCCCAACTTCTCCCTAATTCTAACTATCACAATTTCTTGAATGCAATTTAGAGACACCGTTTTCCCCCAGTAAGACAGTGTAATTTTTAACAAAGAGTAAGTCCCAACATTTCCCCAGAGGTGAGGGTGGACGCTTTCTCAAAGGAGAAGAAGTACTATTTTGTAAGCCTGGCAGATTTATGGGATGAGCTTCAGAGATTTCTGTTTGCTCTGCATTGCTTTCCTAATCCATTTCGCTACTCATAGATGGCAGGCCAGCGGAGGGGAGGGGGACACACATTGATTTTCTGTTGCTTTGATTCATAACCAGGACCTGGCATGCTGACATACTGCCCTGGAGTGCAAATAGACACACATTTGTTTCTCCCCTGTGTTGGCAGAGACACCAGAGGGCAGTGACGTTATCTTCCTGTTTCCTCTAGAAAGAAGCTCAAATAAAATTCCACGTCTTGCTCACATCCTACGAGCTCATCACGATTGATCAGGCCATTCTGGGATCTATTGAGTGGGCATGTCTGGTGGTTGATGAGGCGCATAGACTGAAGAATAACCAGTCTAAAGTAGGTATATCTTTCAGGAGTGGGCTGTAGGGATTTAGAATAAATGCTGAATTACTGTTGGGTTTCCTAGAATTCTGAGATATTTTTCTTCCCAAACCAAAACCAGAAGCATGTTACGTTCTTGCACCTCAAAAAGTTGGATTTTAGCATGTGCAATGGTAACATTTATCTGCCCTCCAGAGGGGCCTATTCCCTGCACTTCTGTAGGAGTTCCTGTTCTGGGCATAACTCGTTATTGAAGCCCAAAGTAGCCACTGATGAAGAAATGCAACCAAGGATGGATAATTCTCTTTAGTGTCTGTCTGAACAATCGATCTGGAGATCAGGTTCTGAGGAAGGAACTATGTAGAACTTGGGGCCATCGTCAGAAACACTGCTGTGCTGCAGTCCTCTGCTTTACCCAAAAGTCATGGCCGTGCATTTCCTTTTCCTTCTGTTCATAACCTGAAGGGTGACAGAGGCAGTGTTTGATGGGATGATGTCACAGTTTCACTTACTCTACGGAGTTGTAGCTCTTGGCAGCATCTTCTTCTTTGCAACAAGATCCACTCTTATTTAGCAGCACACAATTGCTGATGGGGTGGGTGACTGGTGTCTTTCTGTAGTGAGTAGAAGTCAAGATTCTATAATGGTTGGCCTGAACTGTCCACTCCATTTCTCCCCCTGCCCTTCCCCCAAGTTTTTTAGGGTGCTCAACAGCTACAAAATTGACTACAAGCTGTTACTCACTGGGACACCCTTGCAGAACAACCTCGAGGAGCTCTTTCATCTGCTCAACTTCCTCACGCCGGAGAGGTTCAAGTGAGTATTTACACAGCTTGTGCTGGCATCGCATAGTGGCCGACATTCAGAGATGAAAATCAGAAAGTCTCTGGTTTGTATCTCACCTCTCCCACAAACTCACAAACTCTCTCTTTCTGGAGGAAAATAACTACACCATCCTCTATCCCACAGGATTGTTATTAAAGCTCGCAACAGGATGATAAATTGGATCCCCTGGAAGTGTTCATGGAAGTTTGTTTATTTATCTAAAGCATTTTTATCTGGCTATCTCCTTAGACTCAAGGTGACTAGCAAAGCAACAGCAAGTTGCGAACACGTAAAAACAACTGAATAGTCCATCAACAAGATAAAAACCACAAGAAGCAGATCTTTCCTTGCCTTCTCCTTTCCCAAAAACACCCTTTTTCTCTTGTGAAACTTCTCTCTGAGCGTTGGAAGAGCCTCATGAGCAAAATATGCCACAGGGCCAGGAGTGGGGGCTGCTGTGATGGGTGGGAATAATGTAAAATTGCCTCTTGGTTCATTCTCCTGCTGATGCAAATTATGGACAGAAAGGGAGAAAGATGTGATTTTGTTTGCTCTCTCCTCGTATCTGCATTTTTGCCTAGTGAGCTACCTGGGTGCTGTCCGTGCTTGGGTTTTAGGGTCTCCTTTGGGCACAGAAGAAGGCCCAGCACTGTGATATGAGCCCCTGATAACGTGTTTCTTATTTGTTTTTAAAGGTCATGTGTTTTCTCCTTTAATAGGCTAATAGCAAAGCAGAGAGCCTGGTTTTGAATAGTGAAACCAAATGGAGGTTGAAGGGTTAAACCCCCCCCCCTGCATTCCCTACATGCCTCAGAGGCAAATTGAGGCTGTGCATTTTGTGGCTGGAATGAGAGGCGTGAACTTTCCCCCTGCAGGCAAACTGTGTTGCTTAGTCGGCCCAACATGGCTCTACCTCTGTTGCCTGGCTGATAACTGGCTCGGCATACATTATTCCTACAGCAACCTGGAAGGGTTCCTGGAAGAGTTTGCTGACATCTCCAAGGAAGACCAGATTAAAAAACTGCATGATCTTTTGGGCCCTCACATGCTTCGGAGGCTGAAGGCTGATGTGTTCAAGAACATGCCTGCCAAGACGGAGTTGATCGTGAGGGTGGAACTCAGTCAGATGCAGAAGTAAGTTCTTGCCCCTCAGTCAGATGCATTTGATATGGTCGACCATCAGCTGCTGACCCACCGCCTCACCGACGTGGGGATTCAGGGGCTTGCCCTTCAATGGTTTGCCTCTTTCCTACAAGGTCGGGTACAAAGGGTGGCAGTCGGGGACCGCCGATCCATAGGTATCCCCTTGAATGCGGTGTGCCTCAGAGGGCGGTGCTTTCCCTGATGTTGTTTAACATCTATATGCGCCCCCTTGCCCAGATTGCCCGGAGTTATGGGCTTGGGTGTCATCAGTATGCAGATGACACCCAGCTCTATCTGATGCTGGGTGGCCGGTCAGACTCAAGTCCCGATGACCGTCATCGGGCTTTAGAGGCTGTGGCTGGTTGGCTCCGGCTGAGCTGATTGAAACTAAACCTGGCGAAGACGGAGGTCCTGGGCCTGAGTCAGGCTGTTGCAGGGTTAGGGCTCCCTCTCTCGACCTTCGACGGGGAGCCTTTGGTGCCAGCGTCTGGGGTTAGGAGTTTGGGGGTGCTCCTGGACTCCTCATTAACAATGGAGGCCCAGGTGGCAGCCACTGTCAAGTCAGCACGGCAGTTGGTCCCCTACCTTGACTGCGATGACCTGGCCACAGTGATCCATGCGACGGTGAGGGCAGGATACAAATGTGAAAAATAAATAAATAAATAAGTAAATGCAGAAGGAAGTTCTGGTCCCTCAGGACTTGGCAGGGATTCAAGTAGGGCTGACAGGATGAAACCACAGCTTACTTCAGGGGATCTGGTATGGGGTGCTCTCATCCCTTGTGGTTCATGTGGTCTAGAAATTGTTTGACCCACTGCTAGGGCTTCGTATTGTGAGAAGGGGGTTCATCAACCCACCTTTCTTTCCAGATTTTTTTTTGGGAGATAAAGTCCCTTAGTGAAGAAGGGAAGCTGCAAATGGTGGGTTGCCACAGTGCTTGCAGACTATTCTGCCAAAGATTTCAGGTTTTGGTCCTCCTGTTGATGACTGTAGCAGTATGTTATGAAGTACCCAGTATCAGGAGGCTTTGGAACATCTGTCAGTGCCATTTCTGTTGATTGCTGTGACAGTAGTGTGAATCTTGATAATCCTGGGATCACAGGGATTCCACGTGAGACGACATTTGCTGGGGAGAAGCTGATGGTTCCAGAGGTACCACCCCGTTTGATGGTCTTTCCCACCTCTGTCCATGTAGAAAATACTACAAGCTAATCCTGACCAGGAACTTTGAGGCCCTGAACTCCAAAGGAGGTGGCAACCAGGTGTCGCTGCTCAACATCATGATGGATCTGAAGAAGTGCTGCAACCACCCGTATCTTTTCCCCGTGGCAGCTGTGGTAGGTCTGTTTGATTTGTTTTCCACCTTTTGTGTTTCCACCTCTGTGATAGAGGTTTGGGGTGGCCTGCTATCCGGGGGGGGGTGCGTTATCCTGTCCAGGTAATACCCAAGGTCCTTGCAGTCTAAATGTCAGGTGAGGGTGGGGGGAGCCCCAAAAGGGAGGGGAGATTAAAGCCAGGGGAACAAGATCAAATCCAGTTTTGTATGCCAAGGCTTTGTTTTGGGCAATGATGAGAAGTAATTGATCCAGAGTAGGCGAGTTTTCTAATACTGGCGAGTTTTCTATGACTATTATAACCAATCTTTCTAGTTATACATCTGAATGGTCTAATATTATAGGACAATACTATGACAGTTTTTATATTAAATATAAAGGGTATTATTTCTACATGTTGTTTACTATAACAAACTGTTGTGTGAAAATTTTATAAAAATTTCTATGAGGTTATTTTATGTTATACCATATAATCGATAAGATCAATAAGATAAGATAACAATGATAATATAGTATGAGAAAATGGTAGAATATACCGAGTAGGTCGTTATACTGATTTTTTAAGTTAATATGTCATATATTCTTATGCCATTACACCATATATATTGTGTTATATATTTGTTAAGCTATTATACCATATACTTTGTCTTATAGACAGACAGATAGATAGAGGAATGTCCTCAACATCTGTAAAATTGCCCTTATGTTTTTGATAATTATATTTCCTATGTGTTTCTCCCTATCCCTTTTTTCTTTCTGTATCCCTTAAAATTTTTAAAAATAAAATGTATAAAAATAGAGTAGGCACTCGTGATGCTTATGGCTCGCTGTCATTCAGTGAGAACTGTGCAGCAGGTGTTAACCCCCACCCCCCATGGATGGATCGGCTTTCCCTCACCTTCTTTTGCTGTGCTCTTAGGAAGCCCCGGTATTACCCAACGGGTCCTATGATGGCAGCTCGCTGGTGAAGTCTTCAGGGAAGCTGATGCTTCTGCAGAAGATGCTGAAAAAGCTGCGAGACGGAGGCCATCGGGTGCTCATTTTCTCCCAGGTGAGGCTCAGGTGACCCAAACTGGGCAAACTGTGAACTTCCTAGAGGAGGAGATAAAAAACAAAAGGGAGTGGGAACAAAAGCAGGGTGGTGAAATTGAGCCTGTTAGCTGAAGCACTCAGAAGAATCTCACCATCGCAAGAGAGGTTCACCATTGCAGGGATTATTTAACTTATATGTTATTGTTGTCACGATTTTTGTGTGATCTTGTAACCGGCCCTGATCCCATTCTCAGGGAGGGCGGGATAGAAATCAGTCAGTCAATCAATCAATCAAATAAATAAATAAATAAATAATAGTGCAGTATTGCAGTAGGGAACTGAACAGCAAAGCAGGGAGTCTCTGATTCAATTCTTGCTTTGCCATTGGCTGCAAGCAAGCCACTGTTTCTTCAGTCTCTGGTCCCTATCTGTGTTACGGGGTAAGAACACTGACTGACTTGATGAGTTGTAAAGTCTGTATGTTTACTAAAAACTTTATAAGTGTTATAGTACCAAACTGCCTTGTGTTGTAAGTCTTAGTATAGGATTTCAATAGAAACATTAACAACAGTTTGTCCCCGGACGGAAGCTCACTTTTCCTTGAGCTGAAAGTGAAAGTCCACTTCATTTTTTCTCCCCAAAGAACTACGAGAGAGTAAGGATTGCGCATCCTTAGATGACTCCACCCACTGTGTTTCTGCATGAGTTGTTGCTCTGAGAGTGCCTCATCATCAAAAAGAGGTGGGCTCAGAGTGGCAACTCTTCCAGAGATGCAGTGGGCAGTCTCCTTGGAGGAGAGGAAATTTCCCCCCATATCTTTGTGTTGGGAACTAATGATTTATATGTCAGATTACCACAACCCAGTGGATGCTGATTGGGAAGGAGGCAAGACCAGAGCAGGGAATCATGCAGAGATTCAGTGGGCAGCCTCTACAGGGGGGGCAATTTGGGCTTGCAGGAGCATTTAAATTGACTATTTCCCCCCCTTGTGATGCATGAGTTTATGGTCTGTTTTTGTTTTGTTTTGTTTTTTTGTTAGATGACAAAAATGCTGGACTTGTTGGAGGATTTCTTAGAATTTGAAGGTTATAAGTACGAGCGGATTGACGGGGGAATTACAGGAGGGCTGAGGCAGGAAGCCATCGACAGATTCAATGGTACTTTCCTTTGGCTTTCCCATTTAGAATGCAATTTGTATGCTAACCTCTGGAAGCGATTAGTGTGTTCTGAACCACTGGAAGCTTGCAAGACAGAAGTCTTGCGGCCAATGGGCCAACAGTGTTTCTAATAAAGGGTTTTTCTTCAGTAAACGTTTTGTCAATTTAGGAGAATGAATCACTTGGTTTATTCAGGGCCCACTTTTTTCTTTTTGAGGCTGTTTTGGTTCTGACATGGTGTTGCCCAACATGGCTGCTGTCATATACTGAAGTGTTATGCTGTTTAATTTCCAGCCCACAAATAGTCCAAAGGGAAAGATGCAAAGTCAGGAGAGCTAGTCATGCAGAGACACAGAGGACAACCTCTTCTGCAGGTGTGCTTTGGACTCACGGGTGCTATTAGTTGTTTAATTAGTTGATTTCTCATGCCGCACAAGCCATTCTTTCATAGACCTTGGCCTGGGAATTACTGACTCAAACACAACGCGTGACCCCTGCCATCCGTGTAGACCTGAACTTTGAAAGGAAAAACAACTGTGATATGATAATGAAACCTTGTTAGAGAGAATATATATATATATATGTTTTAGGAGGATTTTAAATTATTATTTATATTATGTTTATGATTATGTACTTATGTGAGCCGCCCTGAGCCCGTCTTGGTGGGGAGGGCGGGATATAAACCGAATAAATAAATAAATTATCCAGTGAATAAGAAATTGGTCTCAACGTTTTTCTTTCTGACATACAGCGCTCAATAGACAGTTTCACTCAAGGTCTCATCAGATGAGACCTTACACCTTTTGTATTCTTTCTACTCCCTCTTCCTTTCTAACTTACATCATTTAAAGGAAGAGGGAGTAGAAAAAATACAAAAAGTGTTAAGGTCTCATCTGATGAAACCTTGAGTGAAATGGTCTATTGAGTGCTGTACGTCAGAAAGAAAAACGTTGAGACCAATTCACTTCAAGGAAAACACCTTTAATGATTTCTTATTCACTGGATAATTAAAGAAGATATATTTTTCTCTAACAAGGTTTCGTTATCGTATCATGGCTGTTTTTCCTTACAAAGTCTATCCTTGTAGACCTGTCAGTTGAACTGGATGCATGGGGCACCCTCCTGTGTAAGTCTGAGCACTCTGAGAAAGGGTGCTCAGGCTGTATGTTTGTTCTGTGCCTGCCCCAGGCCTTAACCCACCCCCTCCTTGTCTGCCACTAACCCGTCTTGGCTTCTTTCCTTCTAGTCAGGACACCTCCTGGACCTCCTGTAATGTCCACGTGCTTCTCTCGCTAACCCTGACCTCCTTTCTGTCTCTCACCCTTTTGCTCCCCCCAACCCGATCCCGTGGATTCTTGTCGTCCTCAGCTCCTGGAGCTCAGCAGTTCTGTTTCCTGCTCTCTACCCGAGCTGGTGGTTTGGGCATAAACCTAGCTACGGCCGACACGGTCATAATTTACGATTCTGATTGGAATCCCCACAATGACATCCAGGTTAATTTTCTGGCTTTTCCTCTTTTCTTCACCATCTGGTAAAATACACCCCGGTAACCCTTGACACTCCCCGTGCCCTCCCGTGTGTCCCTTTGCATTCCTTGCTTCTCTCCTCTGCCCCCCCCCCACAAGGTTTCTGGTGCTTCAAGTTCCCCCCCAAATCCATTTGTCCTTCCCCACCAAAGAGCTGCTGATGTTTCTGGGAAGAGCATGACTGCCATGACTTTCTCTCGTATTAATCTTGTGACCCCCCCACCCCCCCACCCCCATACCAGGTCTTTTGCATGAGAAGTGTTTCGTGTGTTGTTCATTTTATGTCATTTCACAAAAACTGGCTGCATGTTATCTTCTTCTTGGTGCTGTTGAACGTTGTTTCCATGTGAACTGTTTTCAAAGTGGCTCTTTTTGCTGGGGGCTTAATCACAAAGTTGCCTTATTTTTTTACAGTTTATTTTTGGGGAAGGAGGAGAGACCTAGGGCCTAATTGCCTGTCTAGGTCATAGGGTGGCCAGCTCCAGGTTGGGAAATACCTGGAGATTTGGGGGAGGTGGAGCCTCAGAAGGGCAGGATTTGGGGCAAAATACCTCCTTAATGAATCATTAAGTGCCATCAAGTTGCAGCTGAGTTGTGGCAACCTCTCATGGGGCTTTGAAGGCAAGAGATAAGCAGAGGCGGTTTGCTGTCACGAGAGCCAGTTTGGTGCAGTGGTTAAGTGCGCGGACTCTAATCTGGGAGAACCGGGTTTGATTCCCCACTCCTCCACTTGCACCTTCTGATGTGACCTTGGGTCAGTCACAAGCTCTGGCACAGCTGTCCTTGAAAAAGAGCAGTTTGTGTCAGAGCTCTCTCAGCCCTGCCTACCTCACAGGGTGTCTGTTGTGGGGAGGGGAAGGGAAAGGAGATTGTAAGCCGCTCTGAGACTCCAAGTGAAGGGCGGGGTATAAATCCAATCTCTTCTCTTCTTCTTCTTCTTCTTCTTCTTCTTCTTCTTCTTCTTCTTCTTCTTCTTCTTCTTCTTC
>NW_015161988.1:420447-429273 GCF_001447785.1 Gekko japonicus | reverse complement strand
TTCTTCTTCTTCTTCTTCTTCTTCTTCTTCCTCTTCCTCTTCCTCTTCCTCTTCCTCTTCCTCTTCCTCTTCCTCTTCCTCTTCCTCTTCTTCCTCTTCCTCTGCATATCAACCCTTGTCTTCCTTGGTTTCCCGCCAAACCTGCTTAGCTTTCAAGCTCTGACAAGCTTGGGCTAGTCTGGGCTATTCATCTGTCTAATCTTGTCCTGCTTTTCCTCCAAGGAAATCGGGGCAGCGCACGTGCCTTATTCTCCCTTCCCCATTGTATCTGCTGGGTACGTGCAGCCATTAAGAAGTAATTACAAACACTGTTTGAAGACCAACCGACAGGTGTTTGTGTTCAATGACTTCATAGGTTTGCCAAATGGCCTGCTTAGGCAGATGCCAGAATTGGCAGGGGAAGGCATTTATGAGCTGGGAGCCACATGTGGTCATTTGTTCATTGCTACTGATCGAACTGTTGCGAAGGCCAGCTCAAAGACTAGCAGCAACTCTACTAGTATTATAAGCAGCACAGGGGTGGGGGTGGAGTTCGGCATGACTCTTCACACAATGCATGTCTGCCACTGAGCTCATGCATGTCCTCACTAATCCCGTCTCCCTGAAATATCTGCTTTTTAACAACACAAGCATTTTCTGTCAAGCCATTTCCCACATGCAAGCGCAACACTTTCCCATGTGCATGTACAAAATGATAGGATCACAGTGCAGAACTTTGAGATCCCCAGTTTTGCTTTGATTTTTAAGTAAGTGTCCAGCCCTCAAGAGTGGCTTGAAGGTCAGTGTATTAATCCAGTGTATTGGGCACTTATGAAAACAAGTTGGGAGGCTGAGCCCTGGTGCATATCGAGCCCCGAAAGATACGGCTGTAGCAACAGGAGAGGAAAATGAGTATGACTCATTAGCTTCTAAACCAAATAGAGGCACAGAGATATAGCAGGAGAGGAAGGCCATTGAGTCAGACCTGGTGGGGCCATGGCTCTGTATCTGCTTTACAAACAGAAGGTCCCAGGTTCAACCCCCAGTATCTACAGCCAGAAGATCATTGGATATGAAAGATCCTGCACTTCTGGAGAGCCTCTGCCCATCAGGACAGAGAACACAGAGCTTGGCAGTCTAATGTGTTGGCTCTGTATAAGACAGCTTCATGTGTTCAGGGTGTTACCCTGTTCTAGCTTGGGGGCTTTGGATCTGTGTCCTGTGGCACCCTGGGAGAATGGGGTTCTTCCAAGAGAAGATCAGTCCTTGTTGACAGCCCCCCCCCCAGAATAATCCCCAGAATCATCTGCCAAACACAGGGTTCTACAACAGGCAAGTTGGGAAGAAAGTATCATAGGAACATAAGAAGAGCCCCACTGGATCAGACCAGTGGTCCATCTCGTCCAGCATCCTGTCCGACACAGTGGCCAGTCAGTTACTATGGAGGGCCAACAACAAGGCATAGAGGCTGAGGCCTTCCCCTTCTGAAGTCCAACAATGCTTGCTAGCTGTTGTATTTAGACAAGAGCTTACTGCAGGCAAGCGAAGAGTTCTCAGCAAGGTTGCAGCAGGCTTGCAAACAGGATATGATGCCTTTGAGATTTCTGGCCTTGATGTCTCAGTTCAGCCAATCTGTTGGTATCAGGAGAAGGAAGCTTTCCTACTTTGGGGGGCAGGGGAGGGCAGAAGAGGCATTTTGTCTCCCCCACAGTTCTGAAGCATCTCC
Source organism: Gekko japonicus (assembly GCF_001447785.1). NCBI lineage: Eukaryota > Metazoa > Chordata > Lepidosauria > Squamata > Gekkonidae > Gekko > Gekko japonicus. Next base: position 427,568 of record NW_015161988.1, on the reverse strand, counting down.
CTGCCTCTTTGTCCAGGCGTTCAGCAGAGCTCACCGGATCGGGCAGAACAAGAAAGTGATGATCTACCGCTTTGTGACGAGGGCCTCTGTTGAGGAGCGCATCACCCAGGTGGCCAAGAGGAAGATGATGTTGACGCATCTGGTGGTGCGCCCGGGCCTCGGCTCCAAGTCCGGCTCCATGACCAAACAAGAGCTGGATGATATCCTGAAATTTGGAACGGAAGAGCTCTTCAAGGATGATGTTGAAGGTGTGGAGGAATGGCCATGGTCCAGGGGTTCATTGGGATGTGACAACAAGTGTCTTCAGGGGTTAGGTTGATTTGGGAGGATCAAAACCTGAGATTCAGTGATAGGATGAAGAAGAGGCAGGGAAGGGGGTGGCTGGCTTGATGCTAGATCAGGAGGGTGCCCCTGAGGAAATATGTCTGCGTACGTTTGGAGAACTTGAGGTGAAAGTGCAGCAAGCAGAAAATCCTGATCCATCAACTAGGCCAGGGGTACCCAACATGGTGCCCATGTGTGGCATGGTGCACACTGACACTTTTTCTGGTGCCCACCAAGTGTTTTTAGAAAATGGGCAGGGCCAGTGGGGCTTTCGCCCAGCAGGGCTTCTGATTGGCCATTGGAAATTTGATTGGCTGTGCAGACTTTTTTTTTTTTTAAAGGATCTTCTCTGTGTGACTGAAGGTAAGCTGTGTAGGCACAAGGAGATATTTTAAAATAATATATTCCTTTTAAAAGGCATCCTGTTAAACAGAGCTTCTGCCTGAAATGTTGCAGAGTTGATATTAGAGTTGGCTCTGACTCCCATGGCAGCCATCTTGTACTTGCATCCACCTCGTGGGTTGGCCAGCTGGGTGAATCTTTTGTCTGGTACTTGAAGGGTTCTGCTTCTAGGCCTGCAACTGGTACCATATCACATCAGCGGGATGAGGGCTTTGGCTCGGCTACTCTAAGGTGCTGCGAAGCAAGGTTGGGAGGAAGGGGCACTTCTTTGTTTTGTGCTTGGGAAGAATCCGTCTTGACTGATGCTCATTCTCTGCTCCCTTTGTTCTCAGGTATGATATCTCAGGCCCAGCGCATTGGACTGCCTGAGGCCATGACCCCTTTCTCGGAGACCCCAGCCTCTAAAGGGGTGACGGTGACTCCTGGTTTGAAGAAAAAACATGGCGGTACCCCACCTGGTAAGTGACTCGTGAAGGCAGGAGGGCTGCTCAGCTGTCCGTCCCCTCTCAGGTTGGTGTTATGCTTGGCCTTTGGGTATTGGAAATGTGTGTGGAACCTCCCGTGTGCGCAAGCTGCCCTGTGGTGAATCAGAGTGTCAGAACCAGCAGCTGCCTAGGTGACGAGGGTGACAGGATGAAATGGGCAGGGCAGGAGAAGGCAGAGTCAAAGCTGAAGGCCCCTCCTGTAGTGATAGAATTAGCCGTTTAACAAAATTCCATTATCTTAGGGCGAGTCCACAAATTACTAGTTCCTTAACACTTTTCAGTGTTGTGGACTTGCCCTAAGATCAGCTAAGAAGACCCTTGCTGGATCAGGCCAGTGGTCCATCAAGTCCAGCATCCTTTATCATGCAGTGGTCAAGCAGTTACTCTGAAGGGCCAACAACAGTGCATAGAGGCTGTGACCTTCCCCTGTTGTTGCCCCCTTGGCACTAGTATTCAGAGGTTTACTGCCTCGGAATGTGGAGGTTCCATTGGTTCAGGTAACCTTGGTTCAGGCTTAGAGTCCTCTTGAAGATACTTTTAGTTGCTCTTCATATTCCTTTTACGTTGTTCCTCAAATTGGTAATCTTATTTGTGAATCCAAAAATATCACATATCCCCTCATGGTTCAGACCAAAGACCAAGCCTTTACAGGGTTCAGGCAGCACAGAGTGGAATTCTGGGAGACAAGAGGCCAGACAATGTGAGGCCGCTGCTGTCAGTCTCCCATAATCCAGATGAGCGCAATGGGCCACAAGCGCAAACTGAGGAGCCTTTGATTCAAATCAAAACAATTAACTGAAATAGAATTTTTCTAGGTATGTTTTGTTTCTGTTTATCGAAGGCCCTGGTCACACGGGCCGGAAAATGCGGGGGGGGGGGGAAGCGTGGCTGTTTACCCCGGAACAAAATAATGCGCGGCCGCCCAATCACACGTCCCGTCGAGGTCCCGTGGTTAGGGGGGAGGTGCCGCTCACACGACTATCCTGCAGCGCAGCAAAGAAGCGGCGTGGCGCGATCACACCAGCAATCACTAGGCACTGCTTCCGTGGCAAACGGGATGTTTTTTTTTAACCGAAGTTTGTGCATATGCATGATTGTTTGTGCGCATCCCATGACGACAAAAAAAAAAACCTAGCCGGTTTGTGATGGGACTAGAACGGGACGCGATCAGATGCCCGCCCTTGTCCCGTGTTTCTGGAAACTAGTACATCGTAAGTACTAGTTTTTTAATCCGCATCTTCGGCAGGAAGCCTCGGGATAGCCACGGGAGCACTACGCTTCCCAGACGTTGCGGTGTGATCGCGCCCGGAAAATCCACCTATCATCCGTATCTTCAGCGCGGCAAAAGCTCCTTGTGAACGGGACCTATCACAAGTATAGTCTTTTGTTAATCTAACACAAGTAAAAGGTTGAATAATACCTTCGAATAGCAATAACTAGGTCGGCCAGGCCTGCCCTGAGCTCATCTGTGGGGCCTCTCCATGGAATGTTGCCAGCCTCCAGGTGGGGTCTAGAGATCTCCCAAAATTAGAACTGATCTCCAGGCAACAGAGATCAGCTCCTCTGGAGAAAATGGCTGCTTTGGAAGGTGGGCTTTATGGCCCGATGAGGTCCCTTCCCGCCTTTCCCAGGCTCCACCCCCAAAATCTCCAGGTATTTTCTAACCCAGAGTTGGCAATCCTGTCTCCAATGCTGCTTTGCTTTCACGAAGATTCTAGGCTCTAGTTTTTGTTCCTCGCTGGTCCTGCCAAGGCAGGCCCGTTCACCTCACAGACGCCGCTCTGCTCCTCGGTGTGCTTTCTGCTGCTCAGTTCTTTCTTTCGCCTCAGCCAGCTTGCTTTCCCTCACAGGTGACAACAAAGACGTGGAGGACAGCAGCGTGATCCATTACGATGATGCGGCCATCTCGAAGCTGCTGGACCGCAACCAGGATGCAACTGACGACACGGAGCTCCAGAACATGAACGAATATCTCAGCTCTTTTAAAGTGGCCCAGTATGTTGTGAGAGAAGAGGACGGTGTGGTAATGTGCCCAGCATAATGGATTTCCTTTGGTCTTCTCAGTTTTAGACATTTTTTTTAAAGAACATATTATATGTTCCTCTTCACATCCTGAGGTAGCTTGTGATCACTAGAATCTACAGGACCAACACCCTCATGTTTTAAAACCAACATAGCAAAAATGAACGGCACAAATGAATTTACTAACCACTAGCTGTAGTAAAATTCACCTGCCCTGCAGAACATCGCTCCATAGTCTGGTGGCTTTCAAACTTTCAGGCTTCACAGAACCTTTCTGCTTGGGAGCTGAGGAACCCTGTTTGTGTGTTGCGCATTCTAGTGAACACACAATTCACTGAGGGTGTTGGCCTCACCTATTGGGCCTTACCATTGCTCTGGGGGAACCAAGAGTGCACCCAGAACACTTGCTCAGTGCTTACATTGGGTTTGCACACTTTGAAAGGGGATCAGTAATGGTGAGCAGACTGAGGTGCAAGAATCTTCTCTACCTTTACTGAACTTCTTGTTGCATTTAGGAGCATGCCTTCTCAGTGGTAAGTAATTTAGAAGCTGTAGAAGCACACTCACAGCAGGGGCAGACGTTGATATTGCATAGGCAGCGATGAGATACGTACAATGTGTTGTGTAAATACAGGATATTCCAGAAGATTTGTTGTTTTTAGTTCCTCTTAACAAAAATGACAGAGAGTTTGAGGGCATCTAAAAAAACCTGAATGTCAGCTCATGAAAGTCTGGTGGTGGAGAGTGCCGTCAGGCTGCATCTGACTCATGGTGTCCCCGTGGGGTTTCCAGAGCAAGAGATGAACAGTGGTGGTTTGCCATTGCCTGCTGCTGTGTAGCACCTTGCTGGCCTCCCATCCAAGTTTGAGCCAGGGCTGACTCTGCTTCACTTCTGAAATCTGATAGGATCAGGCTAGCTCGGGCCGTCCAGGTCAGGGCTGTGAAAGCTTCTTCCGCAAAATATTTGAGGATGTCTGGGGATGGAGGCTTTCTTGTCCTTGATCAGTGGTCACTCTGGGAGAAGGCATTAAAAGAGCAGCTGCAACAGCTAAGCAGGGATTTCTGGGAGAGGTGCGGCTCCTAGAAGGGGATGTATTGGTCTCCAGAATGTCTCCTGACCTCCCTTGAGAAGGATTCTCCTGGGAAGCCAGGAAGTGTGAGGGGGCATGTGGGGCTTTACCATCCTTCGATGAGGACACATTTGGCTGCTCACTCCCGTCTCTGAATGATGGGGACCAACAGGAGGAGGAAGGCTGTGGTGCACACAGACCCCTTTCCCTTTTCATCTGAGGCCATGGAAAAGGGCCACATAGTCCTCTCTGCAGAGGGAAGGCAGAAAAACCCCTAATAAATAAAGAACAGATACCAAGTTGCACTGAGGTCTATGGAGGCAAACATGCAAGTCATGGCAGTAACTGGGATCTGACTGGAGAGGATGGTTGTTATGCTTCTTTGAGAATCCTTGATCTCCCCCCATACTTGGGTGTAATATATCCTCCCATCGTCTTTTGTGGTTGCAGGAGGAAGTGGAGCGTGAAATCATCAAGCAAGAGGAGAATGTGGACCCTGATTATTGGGAGAAGCTGTTGAGGCACCACTATGAACAGCAGCAGGAAGATCTGGCACGGAATCTTGGGAAGGGCAAGAGAGTCCGCAAGCAGGTCAACTACAACGACGCATCACAAGAGGACCAAGGTAAGGCTGAGGTTCTAAGGGGCCAGGTGGGCCTAGCCGGGCAGTTGGGGCACTGCTCTGACATGGCTACTGTTCTACACCAGTAAACACTCTTTTGATGCTAAAAAGCCCATCTTGCGGATAGGCAAGATCCTTGTGATTGGGTGAGTTTCCATTGCGAGGAGGTTCCACAGGTGGGCAGTGACAGCTCCATACAGTCTTGTTTTCTGCTCTGTTGTTTTATTCCAGGGGCTGTACTCATTGTTCAGCTCCACTGAGTTCTCAAAGTGGAGGGCACTTTAAAACACACATTTAAGATATCCTCAAATTCCAAAACGGTAACTTAAAATCTGTAGCATTATCTTACCAGTAGGGAGAGTTATACACTCTTAGATCTTTAATCGCCCATCTAAATGAGCCTGGCTCTTGAATCTGGCAGATCTCAAGTGGTCATGAGTTCCCTCCTTGCATGATTGTGGCAGAAAATGTTCTGTTAATTGTCAAAGGCAGCTATCTGAATTATTCAGGTACAGATCCTTGCCTGGTTGCCTAAGATGAGTGTGCGTTGCCTGCAGGCGACCAGGCTAGGAAGCTTTTGTACATTGCCGTTGATCTTTTTCTTTCAGGCTGTGATAAAAACTACTTGTGAAAAGGTGGGCTAGTAAAAACATTAATGGGCCAGTAACATATTTGCAAACTGGCCCAGGGGAGCTGCCATTTGTAATTTAGTTTGGAGAAGAGGAGATTGAGGGGGGACATGATTGCTCTCTTTAAATATTGGAAAGGCTGTCATTTGGAAGAGGACAAGGAGCGGTTCCAGTTGGCAGCAGAAGATAGGACCTGAAGCAACAGGTTTAAATTACATGCAGAAAGGTATTGGCTGGATATTAGGAAAAACGTTTTCACGGTCAGAATGGTTCAAAGGTGGACTCAGCTGCCTAGGGAGGTGGTTGGCTCCCCTTCACTGACCGCTTTCAAGAAGAGTCTGGACGAATAGTTGTCAGAGATGCTTTAGGCTGGTCCTGCATTGGGCAGGGGGTTGGACTAGATGGTCTGTATGGCCCCTTCCAACTCTGTGATTTTATGATTCATTTGCCCCATTTGGGGAAACTTATGTGTAGTCTGTTTGTACATGTGAGTTTTCCCATTGGGCATACAGCTGTTCCCTAGAGCCATTTCAGGTTGGGAAAATGGAAGAGAGAGGAGAAGCCCAACCGTCCACCTCCATATCCCAGTCCACATTAGGCTCTCCCACACCTGAGAACTAAGTTTACAGAAGTGACTGGGGGCTCTGAACACGTATCTCCCAACAGACACCTGGTCTGTCTGGACCTGGGACAGACCTGGAAGCAAATGTGAGGTCAGGCCCTAATTCGTGCTGCGGTGGATTCCTTCTTGCCCCACTGAGAACTCCACATCCTCCTCTTTCTCTGCAGAGTGGCAAGATGAGCTCTCCGACAACCAGTCGGAGTATTCTATCGGCTCCGAAGATGAGGACGAAGATTTTGAGGAGAGGCCGGAAGGTCAGAGTGAGTCTGGGGTTTATTACTCTCTTGATGGCTTGAGCCCGGGCTGTAGAGTTTCAGGAAGCACAAGGCTGTTCTCCCAGTTTGGTGTAGTGGTGTAGAGCCAGTTTGGTGTAGTGGTTAAGTGTGCAGACTCTAATCTGGGAGAACCGGGTTTGATTCTTGAGGAGAGGCCGGAAGGTCAGAGTGAGTCTGGGGTTTATTACTCTCTTGATGGCTTGAGCCCGGGCTGTAGAGTTTCAGGAAGCACAAGGCTGTTCTCCCAGTTTGGTGTAGTGGTGTAGAGCCAGTTTGGTGTAGTGGTTAAGTGTGCAGACTCTAATCTGGGAGAACCGGGTTTGATTCCCCGCTCCTCCACTTGCACCTGCTGATGTGACTTTGGGTCAGTCACAAGCTCTGGCACAGCCGTCCCTGAAAAAGAGCAGTTTGTGTCAGAGTTCTCTCAGCCCCGCCCACCTCACAGGGTGTCTGTTGTGGGGAGGGGGAGGGAAAGGAGTTTGTAAGCTGCTCTGAGACTCCAAGTGAAGGGCGGGGTATAAATGCAATCTCCTCTCCTCCTCCTCCTCCTCCCTGTAACTGTGGGGCTGGATCCCATAGATTAATTCTAGTATCAGAAAGAATTCTGTTGAGAGCTGATGTGGTGCAGTAGTTAGACTGTCGGACTAGGATCTGGGAGACCCGGGTTCTA
>NW_015161988.1:420304-420420 GCF_001447785.1 Gekko japonicus | reverse complement strand
GAGCAGCTTACAAACTCCTTCCCTCCCCCTCCCCACAACAGATACCCTGTGAGGTAGGTGGGACTGAGAGAGCTCTTTCGAGGACTGCTCTTTCAAGAACAGCTGTGACAGAACTA
>NW_015161988.1:418557-418675 GCF_001447785.1 Gekko japonicus | reverse complement strand
ATATGTCCCCAAAACATGTTATGCTCTGCACAGGCACTTCAATGATGCAAAGCAAAAAAACAGTAATGGGTAGCGTGGCCAAAGAACACCCCATTTCTGATTTTTACAGCATGAAAAT
>NW_015161988.1:416969-418122 GCF_001447785.1 Gekko japonicus | reverse complement strand
TCCCTCCTCTGCGAGGACAGATCTGCATGTCCCCTGTCCCCCCCCCAAAAAGCTAGCAATTCAAAACAGTCCAGTGGAGCCTGAGTGGTGGGTGTTGCCTTCTGACACATTTCTGGTGATGTCAGGGGGTGTGTCATATGCAAATGAGTTATGCTAATGAGCTCCTGCACCTCTTTTTCTACAAAATGACCCCTGCGGGTGGGGGTTCCCCTGATTTTTAGGGCTAAGTCCCAATGCCGGCCAAATGGCCGGGGGGGGGGAGCCCCATCCACAACAGTCATCTGCAGCCTTGCTTGAAAAGAGCAGGCGGGCACCACACACACCTGCCCTGCAAGTGGCAAATTTGCTGCTTGCAGTTCAGGCTGCCTCCCTAGCATGATGGCATCATTTCTGTGTGATGTCATCACTTTGGGGACGTTCCCTCCCCCCTCCAGGGACGCCCTCCCAAAGTCCCCTGCTGGTGGGTAGACAGGACTTGGCAACCCTAAACACTTCTCATTATGGACGGTTCATTTAGCGAACACATTGAATAGCATATCAACAAATCACTTCCTTGTACATTGGTCTAATCTCTCTAAAGCTTTCTGAGTCACTGGCTACAGCTGCCTTCTGCTAGGGAACCCCAGTCTGTTGATGCTGGCTTTCTCCAATGCACTCCAGGTGGCCGGAGGCAGTCCCGGAGACAGCTGAAGAGTGACCGGGACAAGCCCCTCCCACCGTTACTGGCAAGAGTTGGTGGGAACATTGAGGTAAGTCTTGGTCTCAGCAACTCCTTTTTTTTTGGCATCACGTCAAGCTGACTTCTGGCAACCCCTAGTGGAGCTTGAAGGTAAGGGACGTTCAGAGGTGGGTTGCCATTGTCTGCCTATGCGTCATGACCCTGTATTCCTAGGAGGTCTCCCGTCCAAATACTTGCCAGGGTTGGCCCTGCTTAGCTTCCGAGATCGAGCTTGCCTGGGCTATCCGGGTCAAGGCAGTCTCAGCAATTCTTGAGGGCCTCAAAGAGTGTATCCAGTTTCTTTCTGGCAATTCCAGGAGGCATGACGCTTAGGGCCAAGGAAAGGTTTCCCAGCTGCCACAGGGGGCAGTGGATCGGAGGTTCTGGGCGTGTGAATGGAAAGCGGAGGATGCATAACGTGCTTTCTCTTGCGTC
>NW_015161988.1:391969-411969 GCF_001447785.1 Gekko japonicus | reverse complement strand
CGAGTCTCACGCCACCGTTCCAGAGCAAGCGCGCACACAAGTGAATGTAGAACTTAAATGATCCAACTCTAGCTTTCAAATAGGATGGAGGCGTGGCCTAAAATGTGAAGTCATAGGAAAGAGCCCTGCTGGGTCAGACCAGGGGTCCATCTAGTCCAGCAGCCTGTTTCACACAGCAGCCAACCAGTCGCCCGGTAGTGCTGACAAGTAGAGCAGAAAGGCCAAGGCCTTCTCCTGATGTTACCTCCTACTCTGGTATTCAAAGGTCTGCTCTCTTTGTATATGATGGTTCTCTTTAGTCACCATGGCTAGTAGTCATTGTGAAGGAATGGGCTTGTAATGGGCTTCCCTGTTCCTTCTGATTGGATCCCTGTGAGACCGGAAGAACCCTGCAGCCGCCCCAAGTCTCTGCTTGGTAACACACTGTTCATTTTCAAGGCTTCTGTGCGGTCCCACATGGGACTGCAGTATGCAGGCCGACCACCGGGAGGAGCTAGCGAGCTTATTTGTAGAATTTTTATACCCGAGAGGGCTAGGCTCCAACCAGGAGGCGGTTTCCCGCCCAAAATACCACCTGACCTGGGCGGAGCCTGCCCTCTCCCCTCAGTTCTCCTTCTGCCGCTTTATTAGAGCGGAAGACTCCCACAGCGGGGAAGGAGGGAGGGATGTGTGCCCGCACAGAAGCCACTTTCAATGAACAACGGTTACAGGTAAGCAACCACCGTTTTTTGCTTCACCTCCTGTTTTTAGTTCAGGAAACAGAAAATGTACTGCTGCTGTTAAGAGTTTGGGGGAGCTCATTTATGGGGGGTGACCTACGCTTATCTCTGTTGGGCCTGGAACAACCAAAACTGTGCTTTGCATCAAGGTGCCATCCGGTGGGGAGAAGACTGAAAATGAGGAAAGGGAAGATGGTGCCGAGAGCCAAGCAAAACCCGGAGAGGAAAACACTGAAGAGGGAGAGAAGGCAGAACCTAATTCAGAACAGCCCAGTAAAGGTTAGGATCTGTCTTGCTCTGGGACCGAGCAACCTTTGGGAGGTTAGAGTTGTGGGATTTGAAGGGGTCTGGGGTCTGCCTATAGCTTGGAACGTACATTTGATTGAAAATTCATGATAAATTGAATTTAAAAATATTAGTATCAGCCTTTGGAATTGGAGGAGTGAAATGCCACCAAAATTACTATTAATACACACTCAGTGAGCCAGCTATTTTATTGAAACCAAAAAGTTAAAAACAAAAAACAGACACACAGCAGGGGAGAGGAGGGGTACCCAAGTCTGAATCCCTACTCTACTGTGGAAGCTTGCTGGGTGACCTTGGGCCAGTCACGTTCTCCCAGCCTGACCTATCTCACGGGTGTTTCGAGAAAAAAATGGAAGAAGGAAGAATGATGTTGCAAGCTGCTTCAGGTCCCCATTGGGGAGAAAAGAAGGGTATCAGTATTCAAGTAAACTCCCTACTATACCAGATTGATCACATCAGTGACCCAGGTAACCAAAGAGAGAGACACCATCTGAATAGAGAAATCATCCTCATATTTTGGGATGTGCATTTGGCTGTATCCAAAAACCCCCCCCCCCAAATACCTTACTGGTATTTTCAGGTATTTTCTCAGCTGAATACAGATAAGAGCCAATTTTCAGCTACCTGATATAGCCGTTCCCAGATGATCCCCCAAATATTTGGGATTATCCTGGAATTATCCTGGATTATCCTGGATTATCTGCAGTTAGATGGGGTTTGAAGGGGTCTCAGTCCCTTTAAAAGCCTTCGGAGTTAACTCACAGCTTGCAGAAGGTGTTTAAAGGGTCCGTGATCCCTTTAAATGCCTTCCCCCCCTCTCCATTGGAAACAATGGAGGATGAGGGCCCCTTCTTTGGGGGCCCATAGAATTGGACTCCCTCGTCCAATATTTTTGAAACATGAGGGTTCTTTTGAGGAGCTGGATCAGCAGCTATGCTGCAAGTTTGGTGCCTCTACTTCAAAGAACAGCCCCCAAGACCCTCAGATACCCCCAAATCGATTCCCCATCATACCCTATGGGGACCATTGACTATAATGGTCTCCATAGGGTATAATAGAGCCGAAAGGATTCTGGCTTCCTAAAAAATCCTGAATCCAAATACCATATTGAGATTCGGGAATATTGGGAAATGCTGATATTTTTCGGGTCCAATACACCCGAACCTGAAAAATCCCAGAATTTTTTTTGCACATCCCTACTCATATGAAACAAAGGGAATTCAGAACTGAGTACTGGTGTGGTGTAATAGTTGGATAGGTTGGCAATACCCAGGCTCATATTCCTGCTAGCCATGGAGCTCAGTAGTTGAACTTAAGCTGGTCACTCTGGCTCAGCCTAGCCTACCTCATAAGGTTGTTGTGAGGATACAATGCAGGAACATAAACCTTTTTTCTAGCTTAATGTGTCTGCTTTGCTTTTGCTCCTAGCTCTTGCAGATGAGGCCTCTCAGGAGAACGAGAAGACTGCAGAAAAGCCGGAATTAAATGCTAGTCCCTGTAAAGGTGGCAGTAAAGACTCCAAGCTAGGTAAAAGTCTCTTCTCCAGCCTTGTGAGCCATTTTCCTGGGCTGTCTGCTAAGAATATCTGCCCTTTTACTAAGCCTGGAGGGTGGCTTCCTTGCCTGGACCAACATCTCCTCCTGGATGAAAGACCAGGACAGTTTCTACCTCTTCCCAGACCAGCCCTGTCCTTTTATCAGAGCAATGCTTTTGGGGATTTTTTGGAATTTCCAGAGGGGTTTTTTCCAGCTCCCCTTCCTTCTCTCCCAACACAATTAGCAGCCAACTTATTATTAAGGATCATCCAAGGACACAAACTGGTTTTTCTGCTACCCTGTTGTCGGCCGCAGAGCTTTGTGTGAACTAATCCGTTTCTCACAGCAGGCTAATATGCCCCATACGCCATTTGGGAACATAAGAACATAAGAGATGCCAATGTTGGATCAGGCCAAAGGCCCATCCAGTCCAACATTCTGTCACGCAGTGGTCAAAAATACCAGGTGCCATCAGGAGGTCCATCAGTGGGGCCAGCACACTAGAAGCTCTCCCACTGTTGCCCCCCCCCCCAAGCACCAAGAATACAGAGCATCACTTGCCCCAGACTGAGAGTTTCTATCTATACCTTGTGGCCAATAGCCACTGATGGACCTCTGCTCCATATGCTTATCTGATTCCCTCTTGAAGCTGTCCATGCTTGTAGCTGCCACCACCTCCTGTGGCAGTGAATTCCATGTGTTAATCACTCTTTGGGGGAAGAAGGACTTCCTTTTATCCGTTCTAACCCAACCGCTCAGCAATTTCATGGAGTGCCCACGAGTGCTTGTCTTGTGAGAAAGGGAGAAAAGTACTTCTTTGCCTGTGTTGTCTGTGATGCCAAACCATTCTGGGGGATAGTTGGGGGTCATACCTGGATCCAGGCTGGAAACTAACTGCAGCCCAGGACTAACATTAAACAGCCACCATTGCAACAAGCAGATCTGCTCCCTTCCCTTCTTGCCCCTCTTCAGTTTTTGAAAAGAAATGACAATCTTTAGAGTTTGCTTTGATCCCACATGCAAATGTAAAACCAGCCGGGAGAAAACTCTTTATTGGATTGATCTTCTTGTTCTGTCCCATTGGCTCAGAGCAACGTCCAGCTGTGCGATGTAATGCAAGACAGCGGTGGAGGATGGTCACAGTGTCACCCCCACCCTGTCTTGGAAGTTGACTGGATGACTTTGGGCTGGCCTCTCTCTCAGCTTAACCTACCTCATCGGGTTGTTGTGAGGACCCCATGGAGGGGAAGGCGCAGATAGGATAACAATGGGATAGAGAGCATAGCCTTTTCTCCAAATGTATTCCTGTCCATAGGAGATTCACTACCTGCACTATTTAAATGCAATGTTAAAAAAATAGAATGTATGCCCGGGTCTATGGTGCCATCCCAGGTGTTGTGGAAACCCTATGTCTGGAACTGCGCCAAGCAGGTAGATGGCTTGTCGTGCCCACCCAGACCTGGTTAGGATCCTGTTTTGCAAAGCCCATATGGAAGTGGCAAGGTGGGCAGTGCCCTGGCCCCTGGTGTGCTGTGCTGGGTCATCTTGCCATGGCCAAGCTCTGAGTGCAGTCATGGCAGCTGGAACACATTTGGTGCCTGGGGCCTTACTACATTTGGTTCTGATGCTTGTATTTGCTAAGCAGATGACACCAAAGCTGAAGAGAAGGGGCAAGCAGAGGCTCAGCAGAATGGGGAAAAGGAGGAGGAGGAGGATGGGAAGAAGGACGACAAGAACGGGATTCGGTTCATGTTCAACATTGCGGACGGAGGCTTCACGGGTAAATGGGCGAACTCTCCTCTCTGGGTCATGCAGGCCAGAGTTTCCCCCAATTTCTTTCTTTTTAAAAATAATATGTTTATTAGTTTTTAGACAAACAAACATAAACAAGGACATATAGATATTATGACACATCAACTTTCAAGTTTGGGTTAATAAATTAACTATGAATTATCCAATCAAAGGAGCAGTTAATTATACTTTTAGTACCATAACCTACTAGTCTTTCCCAATCTTATATTACTTTGTTACTGGGAGCCAGTGGTCAAACAAACAAACAAACACCTTTATTGGCATAAAAGGGAGCCAGTGGTCACCTTTCCTAGATCCTGCCACTGGTAAGACCTAGGTTAGAATCCTGCAATGTGCTCTGCATGAGGTTGCCCTTGAAGAGTGTTCAGAAGCTACAGCTGGTACAGAATGCTGCAGCTAGAATAAGGGCTTGTAGGGCCACATCGCTCCAGTCTTGTTCCACCTACGCTGGCTTCCAATGAGCTCCCAGGCCCAATTTAAGGTGCTGGTATTGACCTTTAAAGCCATATGTAGCTTGGGACCATCATATTAGGGGTTACCAAGTCGAAATTTCTCCTTACCAAGGGACTCCCGCGCCGCGGCTGGAGCGCACGCACGCCGCGGCATGTCACCCGGAAGTGATGTGACGACGCTGGGCATGCTGGGGGCGGGGCCACGACCATCCGAGGGAAAACCATAGAGTTTTCCCTTGGATGACCGTGCCCCTGCCCCCAGCGTGCCCGACGTGGTCGCGTCACTTCTGGGTGACGCACATGTTGGGGTAGGGTTCCCCCCGGGGCCTGATTCGCCGGCGGCAGGGAACGGGCCTCTGGGGCGGGGGTTGCCCGCCCCCCGGGGGGACTTGGGAAGCCTACATCATATCGAAAGGACCAACTACTCCCATATGAGCCTACCCAACCACTGTGATTATTTTTGGGCTAGATAGGTGCCAACCCAAGAGAGGTCCTTCTCAGTCGTGGCACCAAAATTATAGAATTCCTGTCCCAGGAAGATTCATCGGTTCCTCTCGATCATTGACTTCTGCCAATGGGCAAAGACTTACCCGTTTCATTTGGCATTCCCTCGCCATCCCTGCTTCCTCTTTATGTGTTTTAATTGCTTGTGTGTTTTGTTTGATGGTTGTTTTTAATTGGTTTTATAATGCCTATTTTCAAAAGTTAAATCAATCAATGAGTCCTTTATTGGCATATAAAAGAGATAAGATGGAACATAGAATATAGATTGCTTTTAGATTACAACTGCGTAAATATACCATCAGACTGACTTTTTATAACTTATCACAGCACAACTTTATAGTGCGCTGCAAAAATATTACCACCTTCTCAATTATATTCGGAGAGGAGTCATTCAGAATAAAATGAACCTTAATGTGACCATAGAATCCCGTCTTATTTGCCAAAATAGGGTTTAGATATTTAGTATGAATTTCTACATAAAAAGGGCAATAAAAAAGGATATGTGAAATTTGTTTCAATGCGACTTAACTTACAGGGACAATATCTAGCTGAATAGGGTACCTTTATTTTCAAAAGTTGTTTTAATGTTGTGATTTTTTGCCACCATGGGGAGCCCTGAGTTAGGTGGATAGTTGGCACAAAACCATTGTAAATAAGGAAATAAATAAATAGACTATTCCCCGATAGCTGAACGCAGCTCTTCTCTGCTTGCCTTTGCAGAGCTGCACACGCTGTGGCAGAACGAAGAGAGGGCCGCTGTTTCCTCGGGGAAGATTTATGACATCTGGCACCGGAGGCACGATTACTGGCTGCTGGCAGGAATCGTCACGTATCCTTAGTTCTGTTCATGGAGAGTTCTGGTTAGTGGAGAGGCAGGCAGGTAAGCAGCAGCACTAACCAGTGGCCCTCATGGCCGCCGCTGTTTAGACACCAAAACAGGAAAGTAAGTTTCTAGCTGTTGTGGTGGCAGAGGGAGGTACAGGATGGTGTTAGATTATGCTGGTGAAGGAGCTGGTGTGTATCAAATACCAAATGCTTATTAGTTTGTGTGTGTGTAAAGTGCCATCAAGTCGCACCCGACTTATGGCTACTCCAGCGAGGGGCTTTCAAGGCAGGTGCGAAGCAGAGGTGGTTGGCCGTTGCCTTCCTCTGCAGAGCCTTTTTTGGCGGTCTCCCTTCCAAGTACTGACCCTGCTTAGCTTCTGAGATCCCGTGAGATGGGGCTATACCATGCCACCTTCGCTCCCGCTTATTCGTGTAAAAGGTAAAGGTAAAGGTTCCCTGGCTCGAAAGCCAGTCGAATCCGACTCTAGGGTTGCGGTGCTCATCTCCGTTTCAAAGCCGAAGAGCCAGCGGTGTCCGAAGACGTTTCCGCGTAGGGAATTGTAAATTCTCCCAGGAGGTATCTCTTGACTTGATCCTCTGTCCCTGCCTCCTGCCTGTGTGCCTGCCTCCTCAACATCCTCTGAGCTGATTTGATGGCCGCATGGAGTGTTACTTTTTTGTAGTCAGAGGTGTTACAGCTTCGCATGGGTTTATTCGATGTCACAGAAGGGCTGGCCTGCCTGGTATTAGGCTGCTACGTGCTAAACAGAGTTTGGATGTCTGATGAGCAGCTTTGGAGGAATCAAACCATGTTTGTTTTCTCCCATGCATCGTATGTTTTCAAACAGCACCCTGTTTGTATGGATTAGTTGGCCCGTTTGGGAGTCCTTCTGTGATAGGCGGACCTGTGAACCTTTAAAGGTGTTTTTATATTGAGTCAGACCCTTGGTCTGTCAAGGCCAGCATTGTCTACTCAGACTGGCAGTGGCTCTCCTTTGTCTCAGGTAGAGATCTTTTGCACCACTCCTGTTCCTTTCAGATGGGGTTGTCGGAGATTGAACCTGGGACTTCCTGTGTGGAAAGGTCTGCTCTACCACTGAGTCACGGCTCTTCCCCTTACCTAAAGGTAAAGGTAAAGGTTCCCTTGCTTGAAAGCCAGTAGAATCCGACTCTAGGGTTGCGGTGCTCATCTCCGTTTCCAAGCCGAAGAGCCAGCGCTGTCCGAAGACGTTTCCATGGTCATGTGGCCGGCATGACTAAACACGAAGGCGCACGGAACGCTGTTACCTTCCCACCTAAGTGGTACCTATTTATCTACTTGCAATCTCTTGCTTTCGAACTGCTAGGTTGGCAGGAGCTGGAACTAGAGATAGGAGCTCACTCCATCATGCGGCACCCGGGTCTCGAACTGCTGAACTACTGACCTTCCACAGCCTGCAGTTCAGCGTCTTAACCGCTTGAGCCACTGCAGCTTACCTATTAACCCACGATTGGTTATAGAGCTCCTTCTTTGCCTTGTACACATCACCCATCCCATTCCCAATCGATTTAAAGGCAAATCCAATCAAGCCAGCAACTTTTCCAAAGGCCATTGAAAAGAAACAGGAGTTTTGGACTCAGCGATCCAAGGAGAGCCCTTTGTGAAACTTTATTTTTCCTTTTATACATCTTCTCGATGAGGCCTCTGTGGTTTCCCTTAACGCTGGTTGCTGCCCTCAGCCACGGCTACGCTCGCTGGCAAGACATCCAGAATGACCCTCATTACGTCATCCTCAACGAGCCCTTCAAGTCAGAGATCCACAAGGGCAACTACCTGGAGATGAAGAACAAGTTCCTGGCTCGGCGATTCAAGGTGAGTTTCTCGGAAGAGGGCTCGTGCAAGGGATTGTAGGTGGCGTCCACTGAAAACACCTAGCCTACCTAGGTGGGAATCCTAGCCTCGGTTGGGTTTTTTTTAAAAAGAGGACTGGGGAAATCCAGAGAGGCTCTGAGCAGAGGTCATTTCGGGGGGGATCGCGGGGGATCGCAGTTCCCCCGGGTGAGGTATGGGGGGCGGGGCACATGACGAAGCCCCGCCCCCGGCCCTCATTCAGCCAGGAGGAGGCAGGAGAAGAGGGAGGGTAAGTTGCTTCCTCCCTGCCTCTCCCCACCCATGCCTGCCTGAGGCCAGGGAGGGCCTTCGCGGGGCTTCCTTGCACTCCCGCCGGCCTTGCAGGTCCACCGCCGGGCCCCTTATGGGGCTCGGCAGTGGAGCTGCAAGGCCGCCGGCGGCAGCCAGGACCGTTGGGGGCGGGGTGTGTGGCCTTATGACACACTTCTGGTGATGTCAGGGGGTGTGGCCTTATGATACACTTCCGGTGATGTCAGGGGGTGTGGCATATGCAAATGAGTTATGCTAATGAGTTCCCCTAGCTCTTTTTCTATGAAACGACCCCTGGCTCTGAGAGCTAAATGGAACCTTCCCATGCAGAAGCAGTGTACCTTCATGGGTGGACCAAATGGAATCAAGATGCTTCTATGGCAGAGATGTTCCGCCAGGCTTCCGTCTTGACTGGCATCCTCCTCCTCCTCCTCCTCCCATCAGATTGTTTTATTCCTCCTCCGCATACCTACGAAATGGCTGCAGTCCGGAATTGGGAAGAAACTGTAATTTTGCCACTTGACCACTTTAGATTGCTGGATTAGCATGATTTATGTACATATTTTGTGGTTTTAATGTTTTTACTAAATGTTGTACATCACCCAGAGCCCTGTGGTAGCAGGGATTGGGTGATTTAATAAATCATTAATAAATCATTAATAATTTAATAATAATACACCAGCTGTTTAAATTGCCAGGTGGCCTGCACTCTCCAGATAGCGTTGCCAGCCTCAAGGTGGGACTGGAGGTTTTCTTGAACGCCCGCTGTTTTTCACACTGCAGAGATCAGTGCTGAGGAGGAACTGGCCGCCTCCGGGGTTCTAGAGTGGCACCACATCCCCGCAGAGCTCCCTCTCTTCCTCTGGTTCTGTCCTTCCCCTGCACTGCCCCCAAACCTCCAGGAATTTCCCCAAGCCAGAGTTGGCAACCCTACTTCCTTAGCATTGTCATTTCTTTGGGGGATGTACACCCATATACCTAGATCTGAAGGACCGTGAGGGTTTGTCTAGCCCAGCCTCCTGTTTCGGTCAGTGGCTGGTCGGATTTTCCCACAAGAACGCTGTGAAGGTGACAGCTCCCTCCCCTGCTGTGTGTCTCCCAGGAAGTGTTCTTCCAAGGTACACTGCCTCTGAGCATGGAGGTTCCGTTTAATCATTGTCCCTTTTGCGATACAAATCCTACTCCATGCGTGTTTCTAATCCCCTCTTCATGCTAAGCCAGTGGCCATCACCACGTGCTTTGGCAGCAAGATCCAAAAGACAATTATGCCTCGTCAGGAGAAGCCCTGATGCTGTTTATTGCCCATCAGTTTGGAACATTTATTGTTCTTCCTTATTGATTGCGTCATTTCAAAAGCGCTAAGCCTCAGATGACTCAGTGAAATTTGCTGTTAGGCAAAGGTGGCACCAAGTTGTTTTTGAGGGATCACAGCTGTTGGAAAGCGCTGAGTCACAGGCAATAAGCAAGCTCTCAGTGCCACGGGCTCTCAGTGCCATGGGCCTTTTGGAGAAAGCTGGAGCCTGCAAAGGGGCCTTTCTTCCTGCCCAAGAGACACATTCTTGCAGAGAGCAAATTATATGGATGCTGAATCCGATGTCCTTGCCAGAATAGAAAACTGATCACTTTGGAAATGTGTTTTACATTCTTCTCTGGGGCCGCGTACATATGCTTAGATGCATGTCTGCTCCCATGAAGCCTGAATCCTTGGAAGAAAAGTCGGCAAACTTTTATCATTAAAGAGACAAACAGCCTCAAAATTCATAGCGAGATATCAGCAAAGAAAAATAATAATAATAATTTGCCTGACTGAAACGATACAACTCAACATTACTGATAATTGGCGTGTGGATTTCCGCAGCCCGACGTTTCCGCGGCCTAAAGGCTGGTTGTTGTGAGTCCTTGGTTAGGAAGCTTTCATGCACAAGGTCTCGTGATAAGTCATAAATATAGACAACAACACCCTGAGCAATCGTTTTAGTGCACTGGCTTAAATCTGTGCACAGCTCACACTTGGGCTGTGGTCACACATACTAAAGAATCCACTTTCCATCCACTTTCAAACTGGATTTTGCCAGTTCGCACAGTAAAATCCAGCTGGAAACGAGACTGAAAGTGGATTATTTAGTGTGTGTGGCCGCAGCCCTGGTTTACTGGCAACTGTCCACTTCTGTCTACAAATTCTACAAATTCAAATACCTTTTATTGGCATAGAATATTAAAACATTTCCCAATAATACAGTCCAAGAGAAATTATAAAATAGATAGTCGTGGGTATGTCAGGCCTAACTCAAGTTGTCACAAGTTAGATTTGACCATACAAAAGATGCCTGAATCATAAAATAAACTGGCATTCCAAACTTTTAAACTTAAGTTTTTAAACTTATAAATTAAGAATCATTAATATGATCAGGGTTACTCTTCCGTTTTATAAAACAATGGAGAAACTTAGCGGTCAGTTCAATGATCTCCAGATCTCGTGAAGCAAGGAGAAATTGTACCTTGATTCTATCTGATTGGCCTGCTACCATCCTAAGGGGGGCTTCTATACACTCCACTCGAATGTCATTTAACAATTTACAGTGTAAGAGTACGTGCTCAACAGTTTCTATTTCACTTCTGTTACAACCACAGAACCTGATTGAATAAGGAATTTGCTTATATCTCCCCTCAAGAATAGCAGAGGGGAGAACATTAAGACGGGCCAACAGATAAGCTCTACACATTTGCGGTGAAGTCAGACAGAAAAAGTAATATGGTAGAGTACCAGAAAGGGGATAAGACCACCTTACTGAGGAGCACCTTCCGGAGGCAAGGGCTCTGAGCTCTTGCAACTCTATATCAATAAGTCTCTGTTTAAGCAAAGTAAAGACCTCAAGCTCTGACCGGATGACAAGGTCACTCAGGTTAAAACCAATAGAAGTGATTTTCTTTTCAATAGCCATAAGCCACGCAGAGGATTGAGATTCTTCCAGCATATAGGTGATAAGGCTATTGTGGTTACATCTAAAATGCAGACGTAGCCAAAATCTGAAAGTAATAATCCAGGCCTTGGTCTCTAACCGTCTCAAATTAAGCTCCAGACAAATGGCAGCATAAGATACGCACGAAGGCAACCCCAGAATCTTCCTCAGGAATTTGGATTGTAGTTGTTCAACTGCTTTATTAAAAGCAGTAATCCAGATAGGAATACCATATAGTAGCTTCGCGCTAATTTGGTGTGCAAACACTTTTATAGCTGCTGGCACATACTGATTACCCTTAGTGTAATAAAACCGCAAAATTGCGAGCACACAGCAGTTCGCAGTTTTAATTGCCTCTGTTCTGTGTGTTACCCACCTGGAGTTATGATGAAAGGTGACCCCCAGATATTTAAAGCTTTTAACCTGCTCAATTATTTTACCCCTTATGCTCCAGTTCATAGGTTTCCAGAATCCCCCAAAGGCCATAACTTTAGATTTTTCAAAATTCACTGAAAGTCCATTATGGTCACAATAATCCAGGAAACACTCCAACAATTTTTTCATCCCTACTTCAGAGCGGGAGAGAATGACGGCATCATCAGCGTATAGAAGCAGGGGAATTGGTCGTCCACTTAAACATGGGCAGTGACTATAGCCCTCAGACTTTTCCAAACAAGCAGCCAGATCATTAAGGAACAAATTAAAGAGAAGCGGGGCTAAAATACATCCCTGTTTGACCCCAATATTAGTAATGATTTTTGGGGTTAGAGTACCCTTACTAGAGCCTCTAATTTGACAGGTTGTACCAGTATAAAGTTTCCTAATCAAGAATAGCAATCTTAAATCCATCCCCAGCTTCATTAGTTTCTTCCATAGCAGCTCCCTAGACACAGAGTCAAAAGCACCCTTCAAATCAAGGAAGGTAGCAATTAACTTGCTTCCTTTCCCTTTGTGGTATTTATTTACTAGGTGATTTAAGACTATACAGTGGTCTAAGGTGGACTTCCCCTGACAGAAGCCGGCTTGTTCAATTCCCAGTATCCGTTGTTCAGATACCCAAGCATTGAGCTTAATCGCCAGATGTCTTGCATAAAGTTTCCCAATCGTAGAGAGGAGGCTGATCGGCCTGTAATTACTAGGCAACTCACGGTTACCTTTTTTAAAGATTGGCACTACTGTAGCATTCATCCACACTTCAGGCATTTCGCCTGACCTATCTATAACGGTAAAAAGGGCCGCCAAAAAGGGAGCCCACCAATCTGGAAACGCTTTTAAAGCCTCGGGAGGAATTGCATCCGGGCCCGGGGCCTTCCCAGACTTAATTTGTGCAATTAAAACTTCTATCTCATTGTCCACTTCTGTCATTTCCTTTTCTGTAAAGCATTTCTTGCCCTGGCCTGAATGGCCCTGACTAACCTGATCTTCTCACATCATGGAAGCTCAGCAGGGTCAGCCCTGGCTAGGACTTAGATGGGAGACCACCAACAAAATCCAGGGTTGCTATGCAGAGGCAGGCAAGGGCAAGCCACCTCTGTTCGTCTCTTGCCTTGAAAACCCTAATTGGTCACCCTATATTGGCTGCAGCTGGAAGTCACTTTCCATCACCACAACTAGGGATGCCCCCAAAGTAAAATCTAGATTTGTTTGGGGCTGGTCCCTGGTGCCCGACGGCTCACAGTCCCATCTGAAACGAATCTCTGGGGACTCGGAGTCAGACCCAGATCATTTTGGAGTCTGCTGGTATCCCTGGAAGGGAGGAGCAGAATATTGCCCCTTTTGTACAGTAATCCAGTAAGGCGAGATGCAACCCCTGTCTTGTCCTCTTTGCCTTTGGTCCCAGCTGCTGGAGCAGGCGTTGGTGATCGAGGAGCAGCTGCGCCGGGCCGCGTACCTCAACATGACCCAGGAGCCCAATCACCCGGCCATGGCCCTGAACGCCCGCCTGGCCGAAGTGGAGTGCCTTGCCGAGAGCCACCAGCACCTCTCCAAAGAATCTCTCGCGGGGAACAAGCCTGCCAACGCCGTCCTTCACAAAGGTGTGTCCTCCCCAGCAGGGGCTGCCCTGGCTCTGATGCCGTCCTCCTCCTGGGTCAGCATCGGCAAAGAGCTCTTGGAAGGCAGAGAGGCTGTGGAACTCCCTGCCACCTCAGTGCAGGATCCCTTTCCTTCTCTGTTCTTCTTTTCTTCTCTACTTCTTCAGGTATCTGAAGAAGGTGCTGCCGGACTCTTGCTCTTTTACTACTGCTACCGACGGACTAACATGGCTACCCATCTTGATCTATTTATTTGCTTCATTTATACCCCGCTTTTCTCTCCAGGGGTGGCCCAAAGCGACTTAAATCTCCTCCATTTTACCCTCACATCCAGTGCTCCCTCTAAGCTGTGGAGTCCTGTGAGCAAAAATTCTGCTTTTGTGAGCTGCTGGCATTAAAGTTGTGAGCGAGCGATTTGGCTGCGGCATCAGTTAGTTTGCTCTGGAGCCCTCCTTCCTGAGCTAAGACAAAAACGTGTGAGCCGGAGGCTAAAAAACTGTGAGCTAGCTCACCCTAACTCAGTTTAGAGGGAACACTGCTGACACCAACTCTGTGAAGTAGGTTAGGCTGAGAGCGCGTGACTGGCCCAAGGTCGGCCCAGTAAGCCTCCACAGCAGAGTGGGGGATTTGAAGCTGGGTCTCCCAGGTCCTAGTCCAACATTCGAAACTACACCACACGGGCTCTCCTGCTAGAATTAATCTGTAGAGTCTGTAAACTCTGTACTAAAATGTCTTTGGAGGTCTTAGTAGCATGGATTCGGTATTTTGGGCTTGCCCTTTGCAAGGCCCTGCGAGGGTGGAGAACGTTTCTCTAAGTTTGACATATCAACCTCTTTGGATCCCCTAATGGGAACAATATCAGTGGGGTTTAGGTCACCCGCACCTGGCGGACGGTGCAATTTTGCAACACTGTCCCCCAACTCTAATGCTACACTCTTCTCTGTGAGACTGAATGGCAGTAATTGGCTCATATTGCAAGAAAATGTTGGGTTGCATATGCCGGGCCAGCTCTCGGGTGTTTTGTGTTTTTATCCCAGCCCCTGTGAGAACAAAGCCATTGAGAAGCCCACCTGCTCTTACCTAAACAGCTTGTTTCAGAATTTTGACCTTGTTACTGATTTTTGTTTAAGCTCACACCCCACAAATCCCTGCACCAGTCTGCTCCTCTTCTGCTTGTTTCTTAGCGAACCCGGTCCCAGCTCCACTGGATACCCCCAGGGTCTCTCTCTCTCTCAACAATAGGGTTGCCAGCCTCCAGGTGGGGCCTGGAGATCTCCCGCTTTTACAACTGATCTCCAACTGACAGAGATCAGCTCCCCTGGAGAAAATGGCTGCTTTGAAGGGGGGGACTATGGCATTGTAGTATGCTGAGGCCCCTCCCCTCCCCAAACCCCGCCCTCTCCTGGATCCACCCCCAAAGTCTCCAGGTATTTTCCAACCCAGACATGACAACTCTTCTCAACAACAGGCACACATAGAAAACCCATAGAGCATGGAAGTGCCTTCAAGGTTTAGCTTCCGTAAGAATGTTTCGCTTTTTAAGAAATGCAAGCTTCTGGCCCCGTAGGTTGCAAAAGTACACAGACGGTGGCCGATGACACCATCCAAGCCAGACTAACGTTCCCTGCAGAGCTGCTTGCCCCTCCCTGTGAGGAGCAGAAGAGTAAAACTGGCAGCCCAAAGAGCCATCCTGCAGATGGGCTCCTTTTGCAAAATGGCCACAAGTGCTTACAGAATTCTGGTTTTCTTGGCCCCGGGATTTGGCCCCTAACGGTTGTGTTTTGTGTTGCAGTCCTAAACCAGTTGGAAGAGCTGTTGAGTGACATGAAAGCGGACGTGACTCGCTTGCCCTCCATGTTGTCCCGGATCCCACCCGTTGCTGCTCGCCTGCAGATGTCTGAACGGAGCATTCTGAGCCGTCTGACAAACCGAGGCAGTGATCCCACTGTCCAGCAGGTGGGTGAGAAAGAGGAACGGCTCAGGGTTGGAGAGTCCGAGGGGTGGGGGATTGGGTTGCCAAGCTCCTGCTGGGGCCTGGAGTCACCTCCAGATGACCGGGATGAATTCCCCCTGGACAAAATGGCTGCTTTGGAGGTTGGACTCTGCGGCATCATATCCTGCTGAGGTCCCTCCCCTCCCCAGGCTCTACTCCCAGATCTGCAGGAATTTCCCAACCTGGAACTGACATCTAAAGAGAAGCTGGTTGTGGCTAACCTCTGGTGAAGGAAATGTAAGCTGCACACAGGGGTGCCAGGCCCCAGGTGGGAGATCCCCTGATTTCACGGGCTCCTGCCCACCCCCAGCCAACTGGCTGGCGGGGAAGCCCCGCCCCCAACAGCAACCACCCCTCTCCCTCCCTTCTGCGAGATTTAAAGGGCCCTCCAACTGATCGGTGGGAGCACATGGCCCGCTAATTAGCTGAAGGGCCCTTTAAACCTTGCAGGAGGGGAAGGGAGGGAGAGGGGCGGCCCCTTTAAGGTTCCCTTTAAAAGGAAAAGGTTGCCTTTAAATGGTTCTGGCATCCCTAGTGTGATGATGTCATCACATTGGGGATATCCCTGCCCCCTCCAGAAATGTCCCCCAAAGTCCCTTGCCAGCGACGAGGCAGGACCTGGCAACCCTGCATTAGGTTCACTTTGCCACAAGGTCTCACTTGACCCCATAAGTTGCAATCAGTGTTCCCTCTAAGCTGAGTTAGTGTGAGCTAGCTCACAGTTTTTTAGCCTCCGGCTCACACATTTTTGTCTTGGCTCAGGAAGGATGGCTCCAGAGTCAACTAATTTATGCAGCAGCCAAATTGCTCACTCACAATTTTAATGCCAGTAGCTCACAAAGTAGAATTTTTGCTCACAAGGCTCCATAGCTTGGAGGGAACATTGGTTGCAATCCCATAAACCGCCCAGCTATGAAGATGGGGGCGTGAAGGCAAACCGAAAGGGCCTGGGTTGTCCAGGCTGGAGATAAGCTGAGCCCCAGCGTCGCTGCTAGCACCTCGAGGATCTGCCGTGGGATCGGCTGGCAGTCAAAGAAAAGGCTTTTTGATGCTGCCAGCCAGAATGACCTGATCTAGGGTTGGCTGTGAACTGGCAGTGACTGAAGTTGTTCCAGTTCTTTTTCAGGGTTTGAGCTAGGGTTGCCAGCCTCCAGGTGAGGCCTGGAGATCCCCCACAGAGCACTGCGGTCTACTAACCAACACACTGTGGTCGTCCCCGGCCCCAGGGACATCCGACTTGCCTCAACTAGGGCCAGGGCCTTTTCGGGGCTGGCTCCTGTATAAGATCAGGGCCCTGCAGGATTTATTACAATTCCCCAGGGCCTGTAAGACTGAGCTCTTCCACCAGGCTTTTGGTTGAGGCAGCGGGCATCCCCGGTCCCTCCCACCTGCTGATCTCTCATCAGTGGCCTGGATCTGAATAGCCATCTAGGAACCATCTAAATTTCCGAGACATTTGACCAAATTTTACATGGTATTTTATGATCTATGTTTTTTTTAAATTGTTGTTTTCAATTGTATTATATATTATATCAGTACTGATGGAAACTGCCCTGAGCCTGCTTGCGGGGAGAGCAGGATACAAGACTAATAAAATAAAAACACATAAACAACTGGTCTCCATGAGTTCCCCTGGAGAAAATGGCTCCTTTGGAGGATGGGCTTGATGGCACTGTACCCTGCTGGGGTCCCCCCCCCAGGCTCCACCCCCAAAATCTCCAGGTATTTCCCAACCCAGAGCTGGCAGCCCTCGTTCAAGCCGCTCTCACCCCCCACCTCTCAATTTGGGATTGGATGCTCCTTGGCACAGGGATCGTCCTCTTTTGCTGTGGTTGTTCCATAAAGCCCCATGTCTGTGGATGAGGCCTGTGGCACACCTTCTAGCTTTTTTGGCACATTCTCGTAGATGTCATCTATGCTGAGCTTTTGCGTCCTGATTTCAAATCAGCGCACACAGACACACACACCCTCTTCCCTCCACAGGCCTCCTTTGGCTCCTCCCAGATCTACAGCAACAACTTTGGGCCAAACTTCCGAGGTCCAGGACCGGGTGGAATTGTTAACTACAGCCAGATGCCCCTGGGACCGTACGTGACTGGTGAGTACTGTTTCCTGTTGGTGCCTTCCCCTCCCCCCCCCACTCTCTGTCTCTCTCTTTCTGTCACTCTCTCTCTTTTACTTTAAGAGGACACATTTTAAAATGGGGGCCACGAGAAAAAAACCAAAGCAAAGGGCATTGGGCAAGCCGGCTGTTTTCTCTCTCATTAATAGATATTTAGCCGTTTGCAAGAGTTTCCTCTGCAGTTCTCATTGCTCCGAGAGGTAAGGGCCGTCTTATTACTCTCTGCTCACCCGTGTACTGTCGTTCTGTCTTCAGTTATCAGGTGTGTGTGCATGCGTGGGCATGTGTGCGGAATCTGGTGAGCGAGTGGACTTTCTGAGGGTGGCTTTTGGTATTAAATATGCTTCCAGGCTGCGGTGGCTCAAGTGGTTAAGACGCTGAACTGCAGGCTGTGGAAGGTCGGTAGTTCAGCCGTTCGAGACCTGAGTTGCCGCATGACGGAGTGAGCTCCCGTCTCTAGTTCCAGCTCCTGCCAACCTAGCAGTTCGAAAGCAAGAAATTGCAAGTAGATAAATAGGTACCACTTCGGTGGGAAGGGAACAGCGTTCCGTGCGCCTTGGTGTTTAGTCGTGCCGGCCACATGACCACGGAAACGTCTTCGGACAGCGCTGGCTCTTCGGCTTGGAAACGGAGATGAGCACCGCAACCCTAGAGTCGGACTCGACTGGCTTTCGAGCAAGGGAACCTTTACCTTTACTTTATGCTTCCAGGCAAAAGGAATTGCAGAAGGTACAGCAGGGGGTCTCGCTCCAGAGGATGGCAAGGCTGGGCATTTGCTGAGGGGGGGATAGGGCTGCCAATTCCCAGCTGGCAATCCCTGGGATCAATAGGAGGGGATGGAGGTTTCTTCAATACTGGCACCGGTGAAACTGTGATGTCACTTCCAGTTCTGAAACAGGAAGTGATGTCACAGCATTGCCAACACCACTTTTTGGCTCCCATTTTTGTTCCTGCTGCTCCATGGAGTGTCTGTCACTGGGAGCACAGACCTTCGGATGGGAGGTTCCCTTAAATGCTCCCCCCTCCCAAGAATGCCCCATTCTTACTTAGCATGGGTCACCTGCAGAACAGCATGGGAGGATCTTCTCTTTGTGTGCTTTTCCTCTTCCAGGCCAAGGTAGCCTTGCCCTCTGATCCTGAAGCAAAACAGTTCTTGCGGCAAACCCCACATCCTTTTCTTCAGTTTGGTGTAGTGGTTAAGCTCACGGACTCTAATCTTGGAGAGCTGGGTTTGATTCCCCACTCTTCCACTTGCAGCTGCTGGATGACCTTGGGCAAGCCATAGTTCTGTCAGAGCTGTTCTTGAAAGAGCAGTTCTCTCAGAGCTCTCTCAGCCCCACCGACCTCACAGGGAGGGGAAGGGAAAGGAGTTTGTAAGCCACTCTGAGACTCTGAGTGACGGGCGGGGTATAAATCCAATCTCCTCCTCCTCCTTCCTGGTTTAGCTGAATAGTCCTTTCAAGCCACCACAGATTTAGGGACACAGCCAGTATATTCAGTTTCCCAGAGAAGGAGAGAGAAAAGTATAGCCTTCGGGTGCAGGGGGGAGCATTTTCCTAGAAGATTGTTGGGGGGATATTAAATTGGCAGGAAGTTTCTTACCTATGGTTCATATTTGTATCCCAGGTGTTTTTTTCCTCATTTCCCGCAAGGTAGGATCCCGCAAGGTAGGATCGGATTCCTATGCTTGACTGAAACTGATTTAATAGCCATTACTTGCCCTCATGGGACCTGGCAAACACACAGTCCAGGGGTGGGGTGAATCTGCACCCAAGAATTCTTAGTATGCTAGGCAGACTAGCATTCTTAGGATGCTTTGGATAAATCCAAAATAAAGTATTTCCAGAACCACTACTGTTTTGTATTCGAGGCATAATCAGAGTGCGGTTCATTGGAGGCCTCCCTCAGAGCGTCTCTGCCATGAGGAGATCTGGACCCACACTGCCTTGCTGTCGTTGACTGTTTGCTGTGGATCAGGCCTCTCTACAGGGTGTGACCCTGCAAGTACGGTGGCCTGTCAGGATAACCTGGCTCGTGCATTCTGGGAAAGCATCTGAAAGTTTCCCCCCCAGCCCTTTATGGGCCTCCGTACATGGGTTCGTGGCTCCATTTGGAGTAGTAGGTGCTAGCTTTTCATTTTTCTCTCCCTTTGTGTTGCTTATGAAGCTATACCAAATCAAACCATCGATCCTTCTGGCTCAGTATCACCCAACCTGGTTGGCTGCCCAGGGTCCCAGGCAGAGAAGGGTCTCTCCCAGCACGGGATACCTGAGGTGCTTTTACCGAAAGTGACGGGGACTGAACATGGGGCCATCTACAGGCAAAGTGGGTTCTGCGCTACTAAGCAAAGGCCATTGCTGTACTTTCTGAGCTGACTAGTCCCCAACATTCCCCTGCCATAGAATGTCACATCTTTGAATAAGGATCACTCTGTTAAAATGTTCTGATTTGAGCCAGATCGGAGTCCGGTAGCACCTTCTAAACCAACAAGAGTTCCAGGATTGAAGGTCTCAAGGGTCAGAGCTCCATTTGTCAGAAGGGAAGCTCCATCTTACGGAAGAGAGCCTTGACTCCGAGAGGTTTAGACCCCCCCCAAACC
>NW_015161988.1:369577-391923 GCF_001447785.1 Gekko japonicus | reverse complement strand
CAGAACCAGCAGGGCTACCCACCTGAAACTGCTTTTATCTGGTCTGCCTTGGAACCAACCAGCAATTCTGAGTCCCACTGAGCACAAATGAAAAGATGCAGGGTGAAGCTACATTTTGGGAGGCTCAGGTTTCCCTGGTCAGGCTGTGGTGGGTGCGTGTGTGTTTGTGTGTGTGTTTGCAAGGAAGAGCCAGCTGGACGGTGTGTGTCGTAACCATTCCGATGCCTACTGATGCATCCCCCCCCTCCCCCCGGTTAGTTTTCTGTGTGTGTGTGTTTCCCTCCCCCCCCACCCCAGCTGTGGCCTAAGAAGGGTTTCAAAGGAGAATTGGCGGGCAGGGTAGGGATTAGCATGTTTGCCTAGTTCTGCCCCCAAAGCGAAGCATTCCCAAGCCCTGCTGAGAGAGATCAGGGGTGCCATATTTGGGAACACAGGAGATCATCTCTCTCAGCACTGGGGTGTAGTGAAGATTCTCAGCAAGGCTCACATGCACACACAACGAAGCTGCCTATTGCCAAGTGAGATAATTGGTCTATCAAGGCGACGGCTGTCTGTTCAAACTGGCAAGCGGTTCTCCAGGGGCCAGGGCCGTCTTTCCTGTCGTCTACTACTGAATGCTTTAAAGTGGAGAGGACAGGGACCTTCTGCATGCCAAGCAGTTGCTTTGCCAACATGTCAGTTCTGTTCAAAGATGCACTGTTGAGATAATTCCGTCTTCCAGTGCAAAAGGTCACAGCCCATACTTCCTTTCCCCTGCCTGGAGGCCAACAGTGTTATCGGCACAGCACTCCCTTTGTGGGGACTGGCGCAGTGGGCGTGTGTACCTGGTATGAAGGCCCCTGTCATTGGTTTTAAGAAGGCCTGCTCTGTGCACAGGACAGGCAGAATTGTCTGTGCTGCCAAGGGGGAACTAGGTGGGGTCCAGAAGAAAGGAGGGATTGGCTCGCTTGCTACTGAAGGGGACCATCCCTAAAAGCATACAGCACCTCCCAGGACCCCAGTTTCCTGCACTGCTTTCCGTGTCTTCCACGCGGTGTCCACCTTCTGCCTTCATTGGCAGGCCCTCTACAGGGAGGGGGGCAGGAGCTTGCTGGCTTTTTTATGGATAGTTCTGTACTGTGCTTCTTCAAAGAGCTCAGAGCACCCAGGCTTTCTCGTGGGGTGGGCATCTGCTTGGCCTCCAGCTGCTACACTGAGGGGAACTCCTGGACCATCCCCACGAAGGGCCAGGTGAACAGAAGTGAACTGATTGGGTGAACATTGGAAGCACTCACACACACCCCTTTGTGGAGTTGCTTCTGTGCTCAAGGGTTCTTTTGTTATTTACTTCATTTATAGCCCAGCGGTCTCGCTGAGACTCAAAGTCGCTGCCATTTTAAGTGTTGCAGATTCCAAGAGCGTGAGATGGCACTGCTTGCCTGCTCCCTGGTGTCCGGCCTCTGTTGTGTTCCACGATGTCTGTTTTGCTTTGTGTTGTCAAGAGGTCTCCCCCCCCCACCACCACACTTCTCTTGCCATCTGGTGGCACACTTTTCTTAAGACTCACAGGTGGAGACAAATGCTCCTGTTCCCTCATTCCTCTGACTTGACTGCTGCAGAGCCTTCCAGGTGGGGCTGCCCTTGTACGCCTCATATAGTACAACAACCCCTTCTCCCAGTGGGGTTGGGTCTCTGAAAGGGGACCATCAATTTCTGCCTCCCCGTTGGAGTTTTCTAGTTTGGAAGAACAGCAGCACTGGCCAGGCCAAGTACTTTAATAATCGCAAGCAACCTAAGGTCTGATCTGCCACCCTAAGGTGTCTAAGAACGTAATCCCTTCTCCTGTTTTGTTCTTTCAGCGACACCCAATGGGCCGCCCCCGAGCTACCCCGATAAAAAGACACCTGAATCGCTGAAAGAAGGCGGAGCCTTAGACTGCAAAGGACGGCATCACGATATCATCTGCATTGAAGATTAGGAGCTCGGTTCTGGGGCTCACCGTGTCCATATCCAAAAGTGTTCTTCAAAAAAGAAAAAGGAAAAGGACAACCCCCCTCCCCCATTTCACGAACTTCTTTGAGAGGGGGCATTCCACTTCCTTGTATCGCTCTTTTTCCCCCCTTTCTTCCTTTTGCACTTTCTTATTGAAGACTTGAAGAGTTTGTTGACTGGGGTATGAAAGTTTTCACCCGGCCGTTGTCCTCTGTTCCGATCTACGTCTGGCTGAATTGGATGGGAGACCGGATGCGGGTGCCAGGAAGGTCGAAATGGACCCAAAGCTGAGTGGAGCGCCTCTCACTCGTGTCAGTTCTGCTTGTGCTTGGAGAAAGGGCACTCTTGCTTTTTGGGCACAGGTGAGGGCCAGGGTGGGTAAGCTGAGCGATGCCTTGATGAGGGGAAGGGGATTTGAGTGGGGTCTGCATCACCACCTGGATTCATCTCTTGGCCCAAGTTGGGATGCAGCCCTCGTTGACCGGTAAACTCCGCTGAGGTTCATGAAGCCGAATCCAGGATGAAACACTAGCCAGCCCAAGGTAAGCACTTCGAACTCCCCTTGATTGCAGGGGAAAGCGGCCCTCAGTCTGTTTGATTTTTACCCTGCCCTTCTTCCCTGGAACTTTGGGTGGCATATATGCCTCTCCCCTCCTCTGCTTATTGTCACAATATCCCTGCGAGGTAGACTAGGCTGAGAGAGTGCGATGGGCTCAAGGTCACCCACTGACCTTCATAGCTGAGTGGGTATTTGGACCCGGCCTTCTCCGGTCCTATTCTGCCGTGTGAACAGCTACACCACGCCGGTTCTCATGCGCTTAAAGCTCTTTCTCATTGAAGTCAATGTGCTTTCGGGGTGCTTAACAACAGAGCTGGAGACTTCAGAAGGGTAAGCGACGAGGTTTCTGCCCAGGGTGACAAGGGGCACGCACACACTCCAGATGTACCGTCACCCAGTCTGTCCCTTGATCTCTCTGCTGTGCATTGTTGCATGCCTTCGGGGGCCACTAGCTGAGGGTGTGAACTGATTACAGGCAGGCGATATTGTGGTTTTGCTGCCCGCGTCACGGTTATGGCTGCCCATGTCCATAGGCCAGTTGTCACTTGCTCTGGCCAGATCCCAGGTGATGCAAAGGGATGCGTGACCCAGCCCAGGGTCCTCCTGATCGGTCCATGCAACTCACTTGCGTGAAAGAGGCAGGGGGGGCTCGTGGAGAGACTTTCCAAAGTGAACCCACGAGTTCACGGGTGTGAAAATATCGAGCCAGAGTTGTTGATTTGTGTGGGTTATTCCCCCTCCCTACTTTCCTATCTTTCCCACTCCCTGAAAATTGCTGTTGCTCCTGAGCTGAATTTTAGAGGATGTTCCCTGGTTGCGTTAGTTCTCATCCCGCCTGTATGTACCCGATTTACCACAAGAGCTCACCTGTCCTCCCCCCCCGCCCCCCGTGGCCATGAAGCCACGTGGAAGACGGATGGCTCTCCCAAATTCTCCCCTCCCCAGTGTGGTTTAAGTGCTCAAATCCAAGAAACGGTTTTAAAATAAAACGGAGTCAGGGCTTTCCCTCTCTTCTTACGTGGGGAAGAGGATTCCCATTCTTGTGGCTGGGGTGCTCGCATTCAGACAGAGGCACCAACCCAACGGGTGAAGGATGCTGTCTGGAAATGCTTGTTTTTTCTAAAAAGCAACTTTTGAGCACCACAGTGGATGTCAAACGAAACTTCCTGGCTTCTCTAACTTTGGAGATTTTGCCTTCCCTAGACCAGGGCCTGGGTGGCCAGGGCAGGCTGTGGATCTGGTTTCCTGCTGCAAGAACAAGCGCTTTAAATCACAGAGGTCCCGTATGGCCACTAATCCGAAAGGAAGGGGTTCTTGCCGTAGCCACCTAGCAGGGCAATCCTATACAGAGTAACATCAGTCTAAACCTATGAATTCCAATGGGTGTTGACTGGCATAACACTGAATATTGTTTTCTGTTAGGATTGCCCAACTCTTGTCTTGTGAAATTCTTGGAGATTTGGGAGCGGTGCCTGGGGAAGGTGGCGTTTGGGGAAGGAGCTCACCAGCAGTATTATGCCACAGAGTCCACCCTCCAAGACTACCGGTTCCTGCAGGGGGAACTAACCTCTGTAGCCTACAGATCCGGGAGAACCTCAGGCCCCAGTTTTTAAAAAAAGGACCCCCCCCCCCCCCACACACACCCTGCAGTTTCCAGTTACTAGCATGGTTGCCTTCTGAGATTCAGCAACATTCATGGATCTGGGAGAAACAGAGGAAGTGTTCATTGGAAGAGGTCCGTTTGGCCCTGCCTCAATGCAGTTAGAGGGCACAGTTGACACAACCAGACAGTATGTTACTGGGCTGATAAAACTTTGTTCTCTCGGGTCTTGAAAAACCTGTAAACTCTGGATTCTGCTCATCGCCTGCCATTTTCTGACCCACTAACTCTCCCCTGCCAAATAGTCATGGTTTGTGCTCCTTAGCAGTGCCCTTATGGCCTTGCACAAAACGGTGGGTGGTTGATTTTCCAAGCCGGCCACCCACCCTCCCTCCCTCCCTGTTTCGAAGAAGAAGTGTTTGGGGAACACTCCTTTTACACTGGGAGCGTCCTGATTTGTGAGACAAACTGGATTTGTGAGGAGGACCTGGGCCGGTGGCAGAAAGAGGTGGAGGTTAAGGAAATTGTTCGAAGCTGCTTTGACATAAAACTCATTTTTTAAAAAAATTCCGGGGTAACCGACAAGCGGCACAGCAAAGCAATGGTCTTTTTCTAGACGGCTTTTCTGGCAAATTTATAACCTGCGCAAAACTGTGTTTCCTTTGTATTCTGTGACTGTTGAAAGGGTTTTTTTTTCTTCTTAAAACGTTTGTCTTGTTTTTTGTTTTTCGATTTTGTGTTTTAATAAATCATTTTGAAAAGGAATCCAAGGAGAGAGTGGCTCAGTTCTTCTCAGGGTTTCCGTCAGACTTCTAGCATCAAAAGGGGCAAGAAGGAAGAGGCTTTAATCTGGCCTGACGGGCAAATAAAGAAAAACAAGAGGTCTGTGGATGTCTTCGGCCTTTCTGACCCGCCCTGTGCCCCCCACTGAAACAGTTTCCCATAAAATCACAGACTCAGTCCCCTTATTACCAAATCCTGAGGTACAGACACCTTGCTCTGCCATCCAGCCTTCCACCTTCCGCTGACCTCACAAGAGCTTTCCTCTCCTTGCCCGTTCCTCACATCCCTTCAGAGGAACGTTTCTTTCTTCTTTCTTTTGCTGCCTGTATTCAATCCGTCACCAAGTTATATTCCTTCTCAACACAGACAGCATTTTGAAAATGTGCCTCTTTTCAGCCAAAACTCTGGGTCATGCCCCCGTCATCTCCAGACTGAACTATTGCCAGCCTCTTCCTCACTGGCCTTCCATTGCCACATCTCAGCATCCTCACCTCTATCCAGAACTCTGCTATCAAACTTGTTTGCCCAGTTCATTGCTGGTACTGAATCACGCCCCCCCCCGGATCCTGTCCCCTGCAGCATCTACCAATTTCTTATCTTTACCCACCACTCTGTGACCTTGTATGCCGCCATCCCATCATCTTTCCCTGCCTGTTTCAGTCCTCCTGCTCTTCTGAAGGTTTCCTGCTTCACTGGATTTGGCTCTCTGCTCTCCCCCCCGCCCTCCATGCCTGGCATTGTGTCACAGAACACCCACATGACTCCGCCTCTCGCTTCCTTGAAACCTCTCCTCAAAACCCATTCCCCCCCATAAAGCACAACCCCCTTTCCCCCCCATGAAGCACAACCCATCCTGACTTCCCCGAGGAGACTTAAAGCTTCAGCAAAATAAATACATGCAGCTGCTTCCTACTGAACCAGGCCCTTGGTCTATCATAGTCAGCATTGTCTACTCAGACTGGCAGCAGCTCTCCAGGGTCCCAGATGGAGCTCTTTCACGTCACCTTGTATTTGATCTTTTTGAACTGGAGATGCCGGGGATTGAACTTGGGACCTTCTGCATACCGAGCAGATGCTCTACCACTAATGCACGACCCCCTTCTGTGAGTCCTGTTGCTCCTTACAGAGTAACAGCACTTTATTCCAGCACAAGCTTGCATGGACGAGAGGCCAGTTTTCTAGATGCAAACAGAAGCGTATATAATTGGAACTGAACAGAGAGAGCAAGTCACTGGAGCGTTTTGCTACAGACCAATAAGGCTCGATTATTTTATTTGTTCATTCCGTAAATACAGACGCTGTCTTTATCGGTCCAAATCTTCATTCAGAAGCATGATTGATTGGGGCCAGCAGCCTTTGCCCTAGAAGGTTACGCGGTTAGCTCAGTACTCACAGTCATCTACGTCATCTCTAGAGAGGTGTTTAGAATATATATATATATGTGTGTGTGTGTATATACATACATACATACATATATATGAAGCATTTTTATTTACACACATGGAATCCAACAGAAAGACACCAGAACATTCACCGTGGCATATTGACAGATTTCCCCCCTGGCTGCAGCGGCATTTCTATGCTCGGTCGGCTCCCTGAATGTAATTGACAAAGCAGCTAACACAGGTGACAAGCAGGTAGTGGGGAGGGGGGAGAAAGTTTTTTTTGCAGGGGGGGGTTTCTACTGAATGCCTTTCAAGACGAGAAAGATATCCCTCAGCAAGAAGTCTGCTGTCCTCCAGTGTGCAAAGGGACCGTGCTGGGCTGTAGCAGGCTTATGACTAAGAGGGCAGTAACTGGTTTCCATGACTCATGTGTGTGTGTGTGTGTGTGTGAGTTGGCAGTTGTCTTCATTGTCCTGGGACTGCACTGTGGAACCCAAATTGGGGGAGGCTTTTGAGGCTGGAGACAGAGAACATTTTTGTTGTTGTTGTTGTTCTCGCTGGGAGCTTTGAAAGCAGTTTGGAAGAGGCACTGCTGCTTCCCACGTGTGGGTACAGGATTCTTCTACCCCTCTGGCTAAAGGGCAGCATATCCTGGTCTCAGTGGGGGCGCTAGTTCAGCACCTGCATAAATCTCTCCCACTGGAGGCGCTGCCACCAGGAAGACAGCAATAAGACCGGCTCATCTTTTAGAGCTACGCTTCACCAGACGCTGGCTGTTCTATCTCTCTAGGATGTTTTAAACCCCTCCTCCAAGTGACATACATGGTTCCCTTTCCCCATTTAATCCTCACATCAGCCCCGTGAAGTAAGTTAAGTTAGCTGACAATGTATAGCTGGCCCAAAGTCACCCAGTGAGCTTCCACAGCAGAGTGGGGATTTAAACCTGGGTCTCGCCCCCCCCCCCATCCTAGTCTGATACATCACACTGTGAGAAAATGTCAGACATATGGGTACGGCAGTGTTGAACAGTGTTGGCTAAGTAGTTTTGGACATAGGTAATTCAAGCGGTTAACTTGAGGTGGGTGTGTGGATTCTGCCGTAACATTTATTTTTTAAAAAACCAGGTGGTTCATATGCTATGAAACCAGAGCACGTCCTGCTTGCTGAAAAGAGCTGGTCTCACGGAATGAGTTTCATTAGGCTTGCCCTTGGAAAAACTACGGAAATCTTCAGGTATCCCTCGGCTATGATATTAACACTGGGAACTGAGTGTCGATGCGTAAGAGTTTACTTCTTAGATTCATGGCAAGGAGAGCTGCCCAAGAATGAAAGGGTGTCATGGAAACTGGAAGGGGAAGACGGCCAGCATGGTGTAGTGTTCAGAATGACAGACTAAGATCGGGAAGATCCAGGTCGAAATCCCCACTCTGCCGTAGAAGCTTGCTGAGTGAACTTGGGCCAGTCATGCACTCTTAGCCTAATCTACCTTCTACGGTTGTTGTGCGGATAAAGTGGAGAAGAGCATAACAATGTTAAGCCACTTTCGGGAGAAAAGAGGGATATCAATGAAGTGAACAAATAAGCGTCCGGCACCCCATCTTGATTTAAAAAGATCTTCACTGCACTATCACCGTTAATTGTAAATTATATAATGTATGTACGATACGTGTTTAATGTTTAAGAAGCTTTAATAAATTGATGTATGCACACAGTTTTTTCTCTCCCATTGGAATGAACGGCTACAGCACTGGTACTTAACCTTGGCTGGAGAATCACCCTTTGATTCTGGACATCTCAGGGCAGGGTCTCTGACTTGCACTTGCAGCTGTGCAAAACGGCACCGGCACAGCCGACTCTACCTAAATGGTGGGGAAATGAAGATGTGTGGGTTACTGCTGGGGTCCCAGAACAAAATGGTTGCCTTGCTAGGAGCAGGAACCTTTCCCCTTCCTTTATCACATCACCCCACTTTTCAAGGAGTGCAAGGCAAACCACCCCATTCTCTTTTTCATTTTACCCTCACAACAGTCTTGTGAAGTAGGCTAGACTGGGACAGAATGATGGTCCTGCTGTCACCCAGCGAGCTTCCTGACCAAGTGGGGGATTTGAAAGTGGGTCTCCCGGTTTCTCGGTCCCCTGCTCTCGCCAGCCATTACCCTCATTCTGTTGTAGTAGTTGCAGCTTACTACTATAGAACTACACGCGTGGGGTGGGGATCCATCTTCTTAGCACTCTGTGTGTATAGCGGGGAGGCACAAGGGCATTAATGGGTTGACAACAAGAAAGGTTGTTTGGTTTAGAAAGCCAAAAGCCTCTTGCAAGAGAGTTCCTTGGAAGGATGTGCAATTTGGTGCCACTTTTGCCTCTGGTCAATAGGTTAGGCAGGTTTTTGCATGTGTCCTTTCAATCCTGCTAAACCTGTTGAAGTAGAGACAACAAGAAAGATGGAAAAAAATTGCGTATCTACGTGATGGGACGTGATGCCTCCTTCAAAGTGCTCTTGAAAAGGACGGTCTGTCTGTCTGTCTCCAGCCTTGAATTATGACAAGGCGTTCCAGATCATCTTCCCTGTTTAGGAAGACTTGAGGGGGCCATTTCTCAGACATGGGCAGAGCATTCCTTGCTGCCCACTTGGTGAAAGGCAATCTTCCTTTGAGGGGCTGCTAAGGAAAAAATGAAGGGGCTATTCCTTTGGACCGGGGTGGTGGAGGGGTCGAAAGGTGTGTGTGTGCATTCAATGGAGGCCAACAGAACCTCCTCACTGGGAACCAATGCAAAGAGAAGGCGGGGAAGACACATACAAAAATAGTTCTCATCCACAACGACAAAAAACATTTCTAAAAAAATAACACTGGCCTCTGCGGCTCAGTCACCTTATTTACAGAAGCCACGAGGAACCTGCTTTGTACTCAGAACCGGCCCAGCGCTTCAAAAACGGCTCCCGAGTATCAGGATCAGGCCGCCGGGTTCTGCCCCCTCGAGGGGCTGCAGCCGGCGGC
Organism: Gekko japonicus; assembly: GCF_001447785.1. NCBI lineage: Eukaryota > Metazoa > Chordata > Lepidosauria > Squamata > Gekkonidae > Gekko > Gekko japonicus. The sequence goes on along the minus strand of NW_015161988.1, from coordinate 382,626 downwards.
TGCACTGTGATTGTCCTCCAAAAGGAAAACAAGGAAAATGGACAAGACAAACCAACCCTACAGAAACAGCCAAGGACACAGCATCGGGCACTTGCTTCGGGACTCGGCCACTGGTTTGACACACTGCGAGTAAGCACGTGAAGAAACCCTCAGAAAGAACGGGAGGCCAGTGGCAGGGCTGGGGTGTGCGCATGTGAATTCAGGGAGAGGACAATGAGAGAGAACTAAGACTTGGGGCAAACTGCATACGACACTGTACGTTCCTTGCATGGAGATCCTGGGCATTTTTCAAAACCCAATTGTCAAGTTCCTGGGGTCCCAATTCAAATCAGGTCCATGGCACAAAGGGAGAGGGGGCTTACACCCCCCACACCCACATATCCAACCTGATATGCCCCCAGAAAGCTGCTATTTGCCCCTATGAGCTATATTAGTATGCCTATGTTGTCCTGTCCCCCCCCACGAGCCAAGAGTGCCTTCCTGGGACTGTTTCAGGGAAGGAAAATGGTGTTGAGAGGAAGGCTTAACACCCCCCCCCCCCAACGCTGCAGTCCTGAAATGTGATCTGACCCGTCCCCTACGTCTGGGGATTGAAATTTTAAAAAATGTTGGATGCCCTGGATAAGGAACTCTGAGAATCTTGTCTGATTTGCCTGTTGGTTGACCATCCAACTCACACCTTTACACTCGCATGAAGAAGTGGCCATTCTATAAAGGGCCCACCGACACGATGGCAACGGGGGGAGGAATAAAACAAGGGATGCCCACGACTGTCAGGGGAGGTAAACACAAATTGCTCAGAAAGCGCAATGCCCATAGCAATGGCAAGAAAGGTGGCAAGGCTCTTTTCATTCACGGGTGGAATCAGAGCATCGCAGGGAATACAAAACTCACCCCTGCTAATAATGGAACCATGGTTTGCGAGGGAGTTTAAAAAACTGATTGAGAGAGGTATCGTTTCCCATGGTGCATTGCTTTTGCCATCTTAGGTCAAACAGATCTGGCAGGTTTTGTGAAACAAAAGCCTGCTAAACTGGTTTGTTTCTTTTAAGCAGAAGAGGAAGGAGGAGGACCTCGGTGCCGGTCACAAGCGGCACTCCCTTGTTCGCTCTGCCTCTGAAAAACCGATGGTGAAGCCGGCAGTCTGCAGAAGCCCTTGCATGGGATTGTGGGTGGCTTTGCACGTCCGCGTTCAGACCTGCTGAAGACTTTGGAGGTGCGCCATTTAAAAAGCATTTACGTGAGAAAGTGGGCAAACGCAAGTCTGTGGAGCACAGTTCTCAGGGCAAGCCTGGGTTTGCTGCCGCATGGTGTGTCGGCCGGGCCCTAGAAGTGCAATTGCTAGGGAGGCTGGGCTGGGAGACAGGCGGAAAGGCATGAAATCTGCGGCGACGAGGAGTGCAGGCATCCTCTTACTTTTCAGGCTGCCAAAAACAAAGGGATCGGGGCTCCCTTCCCCATTCGTTATTACTTGCAATAGTTTGGTTGCTACAAGTCAACACACGCGCACACACACACACGCTGGACAAGATGCAACACTTCAGACCAGAACTAATTTCAGGGTGGGGTTGAATTCCTCCCTTCCCAGAGGAAAGTCCTGTCTGGTTTCCAACTAAGGCACGTTCCATGCGATACCTGCTCCGGGAGAGGAGCTGCCTGGCTTTCCGCGATGGCTCCCTCTGCAGCTTCAACGCTACCTCGAGCGAGACAGACACGATGCAGGCGGACGGCCTGCTCCCTTCCCACCCCGGTGTGGCTCTCCCTGGGGCCTGGGCATGTCTGACTGAACTGATGTGGCTCTTTCCTCAGAGAACGGCCTGAACAGAAGCCTCTGAGGATGTCGCTACAGTCATCTCACCACTCGGCTGGCGCCAAGGCTTCAGTGGGGGAGAGGGAGGGCATCTCTCTCGAGCCTTAGACTGAACGCGTGGGGGAAGGTCTGGCTTCAAAGGACACTGGTCCTGGCTCTTGAGCCCGTCTCAAAAGCACAGGCCGTGGAGTGATTTGTGGGGGACGTGAACTGGACAGGACCAAGGGGGCTCAGGAAAAGGCGGGTGGCGGGGGGGCCTGTCCTGGCAGAGGGGGTTGGGGACCAAGGGTGGGCTGCTGAGTGGCACCCTCCCCAGCCAGCCAGCCACACTCAGGTCTGTACCCTCGGCCTGTCCGATCTCTCCATCTCAGCTCCACCGCTGGCCTTCTGCTTCAGCACCCGTCTGGCTGAGGAAGACAGCACTCTGCCACGGCAGCGGTCAAGCACACGCCGGGTCCACTTGGTTGCTGTGCCCGGCCCCAACAGAAGGCCAGGCTTAGGCACTAGATAAAGCACAAACTGTTTTGCTCAGGGATCGATAGGCTGCCCCGTGGCGCAGTCCGTGGGAACTTTGTGGATCGCAACTTCCCACGGCTACTCACCAGCGGTCTTGGCTGATTCACTTTGACTCCATCTCAGTGATAAAAACAAAATTGGAATCAAAGAAGAGGGACAGGGTTGCGGAGGAGGTGTGCCGTCACCCCCCAGAAACTGTTTCTAGCATGCTTGGAAGGCCACCCAAGGCGCGTACGTTCCTTGGAGGTCTTCTAGTCAGACTGCTGGGGCATGAATGTTTTACTTGACCATTGCTTTAAGTCTGCCCAGCTGAAAATAAAATAAAAATAAAGTAGGAAGGAACTGGGTCTGACTAGTCAAACTGCAGGAAGAAAGCGCTTGGTGCCTTAAACCCTGCAACATCCTCTCTCTGTGTGTGCGCATCTTTGTTGGATGAAAAGAGCAGCCAAGGGGGGGGGGGAGAAAGAGAGAGAGAGAGAGAAAGCAAGAAAGAGAGAAAGATCAGAGTTGTTTTTCCTTTCAAAAGGAAGCTGGGCTCAACTTCAAGTCCCTTCATGGCCTTTCCCCACCTGCGTTTCTTGCATTAAAAAATATTAGAAGTTAAGTTGAAGAAGCCTATGGTTGTCTCATGTGACGTTTCGAAAACGGTTTCGCTGGACCGTCTTGGGGCTTGCTGTAGTTTCTTGGACGCGAACCGTACTCTTCACTCGGCTTCGATAAAGCTTTAAGCAAGCAAACGGGAGAGGCGAGGAGTTTGGGAGGAAAAAGTCCAGGTGGACGGGATTCCCCGATTATGATCGGTAGTCCTTTTTGCTGTAGGGTTTATTGCCCAAAATACTGTCGATCTCGTGGATAATGGAAGAGGACAGTTTGGGAAGAACCTGTTGGGTGGAGACAAAAAAAGAAGAAGAGAAAACCGAGTTGGGTGGCTTTGCTGTTTCGGTGGATCTTTGCTAAAGACTACTACAGCCTCCCCCGGTTGCCGCACACACGGCTGTTTTACTGTAAACAGCTTCCTTGCTATCGAGCAGCTGGCACAGCCAACCTGCCCAGTAGCGCTTCCGTGGTGCTAAGAAGTCTGGCCAACCCTTGGTAGGGCTGCCAGGTCCCCACGAGGGGTGGAGGTCTGCCCACTCAAAGGGCCCCCGATCCGTCGGCCCAGATCCGGCTGGCAGGGGGAACCCGCCCCCAAAGTCCCCAAATCCAGCTGACGTGCCCAGCATGATGATGTCACCCGGAGATGACGTCATCGCGCTGGGCACGTCACTGGGGGGACGCTCTGGCATTCGACTTGAAAACTCTATGGTATCATAGAGTTTTCAAGCTGAATGCTAGAGCGTCCACCGGCCATATGCACTTTGGGGGCGGGGTTCCGGACTGGGACCAACCCCCCCTCATGCCAAAGAGGTAAGGGACCTGGCAACCTTAACCCTTGGGTGAAGGAGAAGTGTGAGTGAGATAAACATTTTCCATGAAACTTCCTTTCATGTAAAGGATCTCTGCCTGGAACTCTCTGTTTGTTCACCGCAGGATCCAGAACCCGCTGACCCAGAGGCCTCCCCTGAGGTCTGACCAGCCTGGGACCAGGAGCCTCATAGCGGCAGTCGCCGTTCTTATTTATTTGTTTGTTTTATTGGCTTTCTAGTCTGCCCTCCCCCTGCTCAGCAGCGCTGAGGGTGGATTACAACAGTAATGATAAACAATGATACAATTAATGAAAGCTACAGCAAACAAGATGGCGATCAAACACAATTGATAGATCTCTGAGAACTATCTGTATGGGTGCTCCGTGTAAAACAAATCCTGAGCTAAGGGGCTAGCCGCGACAAGTAGTTCGCACTAGGCGGAGCAGGGGAGGCTGAGGTCGTAGACACCCACCGCCTCAACCGTAGGCCTGGCAGAACATCTCCATTTGGCAGACCCTGTGGAGCTGGAGGAAGTCCCACAGGGCCCTGATCTCCCTTGGGAGAGCGTTCCCCCAGGCCGGATCCGGATCCAAAAAGGCTCTGGTTGAGGCTAAGCGAACGTCCTTTGGGCTGGGGACCACCAGCAGACGTTGACCTGCAGAGCGTAGAGCTCTTCGAGGGACATACTGGGAGAGACGATCATGTAGATATGTGGGTTCCAGACCGCACAGGGCTTTAAAGGTTAACACCATAACCTGGAACTTGACCCAGTATTCCGTTGGAAGCCAACGCAGCCGATGGTGCACTGGTTGTACATGTGCTGTTTGAGGGGTCCTGGTAAGGACACGCACCGCTGCGTTTTGAACCAACTGAAGTCTCTGGGTCAATTTCAAGGGCAACCCCAGCTTCCTGCTACAGTCATGAACAGGTGTTTAGAACCGGTGTGTAGAATCAGTGAAATAGCTGGAGCTAAAGATTGGTCTTGAGGGATAACCTGGTGTGGACTCATGAGCACAGGAAGCTGCCTTAGACTGAATCAGACCCTGGGTCCATCAAGGTCAGAATGGTCTCCTCATACTGGCAGCGGCTCTTTGTGATCTCAGGCAGCAGTCTTTCCCATCACCTGCTCCCCCTGGTCCTTTTCACTGGAGATGCCGGGACTCAGGGCTCTTTTTGTAGAAAAAGCCCAGCAGGAACTCATTAGCATAATAGGCCACACCCCTGACAGCACAGCTCATTAGCACATTAGGCCGCACCCCCACGTTACCAGAAGTGTGGTCATCCAGCCACACCCACCTTTTGCTTGTTATTCTGTTGACCTTGTTTGTTGTCAAAACCCAGGGCCTTTTTTGTAGCAGGAACTCCTTTGCATGTTAGGCCACACACCCCTAATGTAGCCAATCCTAATGAGTTTCTGCTGTTGGGTGTGGCCTGCTATGCTAATGAGTTCCTGCTGGGTGTGGCCAACTTGGGAGCCAGCCGGAACTCCGTTCCTGTGCGTTCCTGCCCCAAAATAGCCCTGCCGGGGATCAATCCTGGGACCTTCTGCATGCCAAGCAGACGCTCTGCCGCTGAGCCACGGCCCCTCCCTTGCTTATCTCCTTGAGCCTCCCTTTGTATACCTCAAACAAGTACCCTCCCTAGGTTCCCTGCCCTGCACAAGGCAGGGGAAATTCTTGTGTCTTTATCTTGTGTGGCCAGCAGTGTGTGTGTGTGTGTAGGCTTACAGGACTCACCTGTATTGCTCCAATATTCTCCATTAGCTGGTCTGCATTGGAAGCCCCCAGCAGAACTGAGCTGACCCCTTCGTTCCTCAAACACCAGGCTGAGAGGGAAATCAAAGTAATTATTTGGACGGATTGTTTCAGCTGGGTCGCTGGCTCAGTCTACAGCAGCAGAAGAACATGCAAGTCCAGTAGGAAGGACCTTAAAGATCAACTACAGTTTGCCCGATTTTGTGAGTCAGAGTTCAGTTTGTCAGATACTCTGGTAGAGACAGCGCCAAAGTGCAACGTCTTTCCTCAAAGGAAAAGGTGTTTTTCATTCGGAGGAAAGGCAACCAAACTGGGGGCAGGGCAGAGGGCATACATGCACACGAGGGGCACACATGCACACATCTTCCCCTCTTGCATGCAACACAGCAGGACTCGGGGGAACTGACTGTCAATTTGGGACCAGCTACTTTTTTCTACTTCACAGAATAGCTAATTTACTTTAATTTACAAAATTTGCTGCCACAAAACAAGATGATAGCCACTAGCTTAAAGGGCTTTTTTAAAAAGGGGGTAGTCACATTCACAGAGGAAAGACCCATCAGCCCCCGTCAGCCAGGAAAACCAGCAAACTACCACGTACCACAGCGGCGGGGGGGGGGGGGGCACACAAGACACAGGAGGGCCGTTGCTTTTGGGCCTCGTTACCAAACCTCCGAGAAGTGTCTGACTGGCCTCCTTTGCAAATTGCAGATCAGACCATTTAATTTGTTTGGAATATTTACAGGTCTGGTTCCCCTTTCGGCCCAATCGACTCAGGCCTGAGGCAGAGAATGCTGCACTTATAAAGAACAGACATGCTTTAAAAAATGCAGCAGAAGCAGCAACTGAAGCCAGTTCAGGGAAAACGTTTTGAAACCTGGTGGCGGAAAGTGCCCTCAAGTCGCGGCCGACTTACGGAGACCCTGTAGGGTTTTCAAGGCAAGCGACGTTCAAAGGTGCCTGCCGCGGCATACTGACTCTGGACTTCCCTGGCGATCTCCCACCCAAGTACAAACCACGGCCAACTCTGCTCAGCTTCAAAGACCTGCTTGCACAGGGCTGGCCTTGGGCCAGGATTTTTTTTAATTCAGGGGGCCTCTAAATAAGTCAGGGGGCGCCCTGGAACACCCCCCCTGAGCGAGCAGCCCTGCTCCTGCCCTCCCCTGCAGCCAGCCAGGTGGCAGGGGGGCTGGATGGGGAGTCAGGGGGCCTTGGCGGTAAGCTGGGGGGCGCCAGGCCCCGAGAGGCCCCGCTGTAGCTACGGGCCCTGCCTTAGGCCCTTAAAAGCTCCCGAATGCCCTCTTAAATAACAGCTTCCCAGCCTCGTCCGGAAGCCCTCAGACTAGATGCGTCTTGGCCCTGCAACGTGATTCTTGCATCGTCAAGGGGCAGCCGGGGAGGGACCTTTCCTCCCAGGATAAATCCTGGCGTGGTGCTGAGCGCACCCCTGAGGTGGGGAGCAGATTCCGCTTACCGATGGCAAGCTGGGGCAGGGTGCAGCCCAGGCGCTCCGCGATGGCTTGCAGTTCCTTCAGCTTGGCTTGCTGCCGTCTCCCTTCTTCACTCAGGATTTTGTCTTTCAGCCACTGATACCCCTGGGGAGATAGGGGAAGGGGTTAGACCTGCAACGGAGGGCGGGGATGGGGCTCGTGGGAGGCAGGGCTTGGCCACACAGCCAGTGGCCAGCAGGTCGAGAGAAACAGCTACTCACTTTGAGAGAGGCTCGCGAGTAGGGCGGGATCCCACCGTCGTATTTCCCCGAGACGATGCCGCATGCTAATGGGGACCATGTCATGGCACCCACTCCTGACGACCGAAAGGGAGAGAGAAGATGATGAAGAAGAAGAAGAAGGAAAAGAAACTGGATTTATACCCCACCCTTCACTACCTGAAGGAGTCTCAGAGCAGCTTACAACCTCCTTTCCCTTCCCCTCCCCACAACAGACACCCTGAGAGGTAGTTGGGGCTGACGGAGCTCTTCTGAGAACTGCTCGTAAGAGAAGAGCTCTGAAAGAACTTGTAACTGACCCAAGATCATGCCAGCAGGTGCATGTGGAGGAGTGGGAAATCAAACCTGGTTCTCTCAGATTCGAGACTGCGCTCCTAACCACTACACCAAACTGGGCACAGAGAATCTGGCCATAGCAAGATAATGGCAGGGATTGAGCATGTGTGCATACATGTACGCTCTGATCAGAATCAGGCCTCCGTGTGCCTGATAACAGCATTAAGGACAAACAGGGCTATTTTTGGGCAGGAACGCACAGGAACGGAGTTCCGGCTGGCTCCTGAGTTGGCCACGCCCAGCAGGAACTCATTAGCATAACAGGCCACGCCCAACAGCAGACACTCATTAGGATTGGCTGCATTAGAGATGTGTGGCCTAAAATGCAAAGGAGTTCCTGCTACAAAAAAAGCCCTGGGTTTTTACAACAAACAAGGTAAACAGAATAAGGAGCAAAAGGTGGGTGTGGCTGGATGACCTCACTTCTGGTAACATGGGGTTGTGGCCTAATATGCTAATGGATTTCTGCTGTTGGGTGTGGCCTATTATGCTAATGAGTTCCTGCTGGGCTTTTTCTACAAAAAAACCCCTGAGGACAAAACAAAAAACCTCAAGCGCTGCAGTCGCAGAATTCTCGTAATCTTGTCCCGTTTGGCATTTAGTGTGGAGCATGCCTTAGAATCACAGAATCATAGAGTACACAGAGTTGAATGGGAGAGCTAATTTTAAACTTTACCTAGCCTCTGTTTGAAAACCTCCAAAGGAGAGCCCACCACCTCCCAAGGAAGCCTGTTCCACTGAGGAACTGCTCTGTCAGGAAGTTCTTCCTAGTGCTTATCAGTGGTTATCATATCACCTCTCAGTCATCTCCTCTCCGGGCTAAACATACCTAGCTCCTTCAACCCCCTCCTCATAGGACTTGGGTTTCCAGAACCCTCGCCATCTTCATTGCCCTCCTCTGGACACGTTCCCGCTTGTCTATATTCTCCTTAAATTGTGGTGCCTAAAACTGAACACAGTACTCTAGGTGAGGTCTAACCAGAGCAGAGTAAAGCGATACCATCACTTCACATGATCCGGACACTATACTTCTGTTGACACAGCCCAAAATTGCATTTGCCTTTTTAGCTGCTGCATCACACTGCTGACTCATGCCTTACTCTTTCTAAGATGAAGTGTTCATGCAAAAGAAAGGAACTCTCCTGGGAAAGGCAAGTAGCCTCTTTGACATTGCAACATCCACCTACCACCTGCTCCCTTCTCCCCAGCCCCATGAGAAGGCAGCCGTATTTGGTGAGTGACGCGACCGTGCCGGGAGCTGTATGCGAGCGCTTACCAATCTTGTGGAAAAGCTCTGGCAGCTGCACCTCTACCTTCTCCCTCTGGAACATGTGGTACTCAGCCTGCTCACAGATGGGCGGGATGAGGTTAAATTGCCGGGCCACTGAATAAGCTTCCTGGGGAGACAAATGTCGCAAATCCATCGGGAGCTGTTTTAGGTTCTTAATTTATTTCCGATTGCGATTTCTGGTTGCTGTGATGCACGATAACCATTTTGGGTGCCCAGTAATATGAAATAAACATCTAGCTTTTTTATTTTTAGCTTTTCCCCCCTGCCTTGATCTGCGTGGCCCAGACGAGCCTGATCTCATCAGACCTTGGAAGCTCAGCAGAGTCAGCCCTGGTTAGTACCTGGATGGGAGACCACCAAGGGAGTCCAGGGTCGCTCTGCAGAGGCAGGCCAAAGCAAAGCACCTCTGCTCCTCTCTTGCCTTGGAAACTGCATGGTTGGGGTCGTCACGAGTGGGTTGCCACTTGACAGCACACAATTATTTATTACTATTCCGTTTAGTACAGTTTCAGAGGGCTGCTGTGTTGGCTGGCGGCAGAACCGCTAGATCCGAGTCCAGTAACACCTGAGAGAACAAGATTTGGTGGTGGTGGTGGGGTGAGAACTTTCGAGAGCAAAGTATCTGACGAAGGGAGCTTCGACTCTCAACAGCTCTTAAAGGTAAAGGTTTCCCTTGCTCGAAAGCCAGTCGAATCCAATTCTAGGGATGCGGTGCTCATCTCCGTTCCCAAGCCGAAGAGCCAGCGCTGTCCGAAGACGTTTCCGTGGTCATGTGGCCGGCATGACTAGTCGACGAGGTGCACGGAATGCTGTTACCTTCCCACCTAAGCGGTACCTATTTATCTACTTGCAATTTCTTGCTTTCGAACTGCTAGGTTGGGCAGGAGCTGGGGCCAGAGATGGGAGCTCACTCTGTCACGTGGCACTCGGGTCTCGAACTGCCGAACTACAGACCTTCTGGTCTGCAGCTCAGCATCTTAACCACTTGAGCCACCACGGCCATCAAAAGCTCTTACCCCCCCCTCCAAATCTTGTTCTCTATGGTGCCAATGGACTCGAATCTACCTGTTCAGTTTAGCATAATGTTAATATTTAACAGTTAATGCTGACAAATCCACAAATGACCATCAAAACTGTACTCCTGAGGTCTGCGGAGGCTAAGATCATCTGCTTGAAAGCCAGTGGACAATCTGGGCTTGAATATGTCTGTTATACTTTGTACTAAGAGAACTGTGAGATTTGATTTGTTCTTCTATCATGGGCATAAATATTTTCTCCTCCTCCTATCTGTGTATGTAGATATCATAAACTCATTCAACAGGCACATAGCCTAATATGTCTGTTATACTTTGTACTAAGAAAATTGTGAGATTTGATTTGTTCTTCTATCATGTGCATAAATATTTTCTCCTCCTCCTATTTGTGTATGTAGATATCATAAACTCATTCAACAGGCACATAGCCTTCTGATTTGACTGTATAAGGTGCTTCCTGAAAGGTCAGAGATGAAGTTTTGGTCAGATAGACTCCGTCTTGGTTTGTCCACTTACCTTAGGCTATGGGAACCAATACGCCTGGGAGGTCTCCCGCCTAGTGGGTTCCCAGAGCAGTTTCCCCTCTTTGCCCCCCTTCCTGCCCACTCCAAGCTGCTGTTCTCAGAATGAGGCGAGCTCGCACCATACTCAAAGGCTATTTTCTCATCCCCCGCCCCCCGGGAACTCACCTGTGCCATGCCAGCCCTCCTCCGAATTAAGGTAAAAGACCCCTGCAAGTACCACATGGGGATTTGACCACTGTGGTCTGCTTGCAGTGCTAAGAAGTGTTCGCCTCCAGCCCCCTGAACAGACAGGTGGAGAGAGAGCAGTGCCGGCCTTGCCAAAGGCCCAGGCCCAGCGTTGGCAGCCAGGAGCACTTCCTCCCAAAAGTCGGTGCACGCACGGGAGACAAGGAGGAAACTGTCGCCTGCGGCCCATTTCCGGCCGTACCATAATCTCCATCGAGCTCCAGCGTGATGTCCCCCAGTACATGGCCATTCCCTGGTTGATGACGTGGGTCATCGCTCGGACCGTCTCTGTTAAAAACGAGCAAGAGAGAGAGAGAGGGATAACGAGGAGAGGCATGAGAACTGAGCGCAACCACATCTGTACCGTCCTGTTGAACCAAGGCCACAACACCAAAAACCAGCGTGACGTCCCCCAGTACATGGCCATTCCCTGGTTGATGACGTGGGTCATAGCTCGGACTGTCTCTGTTAAAAACGAGCAAGAGAGAGAGAGAGAGATAACGAGGAGAGGCATGAGAAACTGAGCGCAACCATAGCTGTACCGTCCTGTTGAATCAAGGCCACAACAGCAAAAAGGGGAAGCAGAACCGGGGGGAGGGGGGCTTTCACTACTCAGACATCTTGCAAGCAGCGTCAACGGAGGCCTCGCAAAAGGTTGGAGGAGGGAGCTCGGAACAGCAACTGACGCAACGGAGAAACCGGGCTCTATTCCCCTCTCCCTCCCCAGGCCAGCGGTTTATTTCTCGTAGGTGGGCAATCCCCCTTTCCAAAACGGTGAGAAGGAAAGAAACTAGCAAACCAAAGAAATAAATGAAAGAGAGATGGGTGAGGGACTTCATGGCTGGATGGCGGATGAGGAGACGCTACGGGAAGGAGAGGAAGCGTGTCAGGAGGGGAGGGGCAGCTGCCTGGCTAGGCCGGACCGGCGGCCATCTTGAGGGGCACGTCGGCCCAGCAAACAGCACACAGGGGTCCGTGAGAGAGAGCTGATGTACCCTTTATCAGCCCAACTGGGACAACCTGGTCCTGCCTCGCTAGTTCTGCCTTTGAGTCTTGTTCGCTATCAGCCACCATTCCAAACTTGTGCTTTGGTTTCTCAGGATCGGTTATGCCAGTGGTAACCATAATCTCCCCATGCGATATTCTATAGGTCAACTTCATGCTGTATGGAGGGGGAAAACGGGCTTCCTCCTGGCATCTCCTAAGAACATAAGAAGAGTCTCGCTGGATCAGACCAAGAGTTCACCTATGGCTTCAGCAGTAGCCAGCCAGATGCCCACCACAGGGCATGGAGCAAGTTGCATTCCCGAGCCTGAATACTGCTAAACAGGGTGTCCGCATTCAGGGCATCTGTTTGTCCTGCCTAGAAGGTATTACACGTATAACCCTAATAACCCTAAGCTCTCCTCCTTGCTTTTCGTGGCTGGCACACAAACACCTTCCACAGGTAGACACTGCGAGTTCCTGGGGGCACCTGGTACAAAAAAGTTGCCTACCGCTGCCCTTGGTAGTCCTCCCACCCTTGGCACACTGAAGCCAGAGCTGCAAAGAGCTACCTTTGGCAAGTGAGTTTTGCCTGCAGGTGAAGGGGCTGACATGCTTGCGTAAATACGAAAGGGATCGGCTTCCCTTTGTAATCTTTGACAACGACTAACCAGAAACGGCTAAAATGATTCACTGTCAACCAGTTACAGAATGTTAGCTAATTAACCGCCTAACTTTTGTCAACTGTATTCAAAGAGAAATATGATTTTGAAATGCAAACGGGACCCCCCCTCTTTTTGCTTTTGTTAAGTCTTAGGACAACTTGTAGCTGATCTTGCTGCGTTTCTGAGTTTTATGACTTTTTCGGGAATGCAGTTGGATAATTTGATTTATTTATTTATTTCTGTTGATTTACATTCCGCCCTCCCCGCGAGCAGGGTCAGGGTGGATCACAAGCAGATTTGATCCACTGGCTCATTTAGATAGTTATTGATCGTTAGAAGCCAGCCTGGGAACATGTATTCTTATCGAAGCAGGATATATAAACTTTCAAATATACCGAGTGTCACGTTTCTTTGTTCAGATAGTGAAGGGAGTGTGTGCGAGAGCATAAATAAGCAGGAATCGTGTTGTATGTTTAGCCTGGGAAAGAGAAGGCTTAGAGGGGACATGATTGCAGTCTTCAAGTATTTGAAGGGCTGTCATGTAGAAGATGGAGCAGATCTATTCTCTCTTGCTCCGGAATGCAAGATTAGATCTAATGGGTGGAAATTACAAGGGAGTCGTTACCGGCTAAATATCAGGAGAAACTTCCTAACTGTAAGAGTGGTTGAGCAGTGGAACAGTCTGCCTCGGGAGGTGGTGGATGCTCCTTCGCTGGACGTTTTCAAGCGGAGGCTGGACGACCATCTTTTGGGTATGTTGCAGGGCCAGGGCTAT